>NC_062518.1:13897180-14039680 GCF_022655615.1 Tachysurus fulvidraco
CACTCATACCCCAGTCTCATCTTATGCTTCAGGATATTGTGGTTTCTGCTGTCATCATAAAGACTGTCCCAGGACTCTCATTTACAGCATTCTCTTACTCAACATCCTTTCCACATGCTTACATGCTCACATGATTTATAATCCTGCTATCTGGTGTGACCCAAAAGAGTAGGAGTCGGGTTCATCTTAAGGATTCTTCCTCGGGTCATGTCAAGGAGAGGTTTGTAATTGTAGCCATACCTGGTTTACACTTTAGAGATCTGAATCTACATCCGGATGTCTGTAAAGCTACTGTGGGACAGTGTCTGCTGTTAAAAGTCTTACACAAATTAAAATAAGAACAGCTCCAGGGAGTCCCTGGTTCTGTACTGAGATTGGTGTATTGGTTTCCTCCAGGGGCCTCCTGTTTCATCCCAACTCCCCAAAACAAGCTCTTAGATGTATGTGTAATGGCTGCTAGGTGTGTATTCCCATTTTATACACAGTATTTCCTGGATCCATTGTGACCCTGGCCAGGAAAAACCTTCAGAGTTTTGGCTTTTATTCCTGCGTTCACACTGTCCAAGGAGCTTGCATGTTCTCCCTGTGCATTGGAGGTTTCCTCCAAGTCTCATCCCCCGGTCCAAAGACATGCATTTCAGGCTGATTGGCATCTGTAAATTGTCTGTAGTGTGTAAGTGTATGGGTGTGTCGAGTTGTGACGAACCATGTCCCCTAGGATAAACTCCAGGTTTCCCCAAGACCTCTAAAAGGTGAGCTGTGGATCAGACTTGTTTGTCCAGCTCATCCCATACACCCAACAAGACCCAAAGTTTTGGAGAAGTCCTGACCTGTCTGTCTATCCATCACATTTTGGCTGTTGTTCACACAACTGCCTGCTACTTAACAGGATAAGAATGAATGTAATACCAAATAATGGTGTGTCTGGTACATTAGTGTGAGTCGAACGGAAATGTGCTAATTAACATAGTTTTGAAGTAGTCATTAAACCTATACTTGTCTTCTAGTAAGATGTACAGTAGTTATAGTATTAGCTATTATCAGCTTACACAAAAACTGCTTGCCTACTTAGAATAAAATCTCATAGACATTTTACCACTGAGCGGATTAAATAAATTTAGATTTATTACAAGATATAGACTAAGTTTTCAAGGTAAAATATTTGAAATTGTTTGGAATTCCAAAAATGGCAGACACGATGAAGTTAGATGGGAAAATCCCAGACATACTTTCCTATCTTCGTTATTTCTGCTGCTTGAGCTCTCATCTTAATACATTTATGCACCTCTGTGCATCTGGATCATGAATGTAGGCTACATTCCTAATGTTTAATACATAATGTTTACATGTCAGAACTGTGAGAAGTTTTACACACCGCTAGTTACAGTGCACCTAGTGAATTGTCATTAGAATTGAGATTCTACACATCTTTAAATTAAAACTAGCATCATTCATCAGATTTTACATCTTGAAGTACCCCCTTTACAACATTAGACCCTGATTTTACACCTTTACTCTATGACCTGGAGGGTTTAGTTCTAGCAGTAATTAAAGAAAACCAGGTCCCCATTGATCACCTGTTAGGTGGACCCAAAATCAGTCAATCCAGTAGTGTTTTGTGTTGAAACGGGGAAATCTTTACTCGTTATTCATCAGAGAACGACACAACGTATCATTTACAGCAACATTTCATGAAAATCTCAACCTCAATTCATATTTTGCCATAAATCATGTTCCTGCAAAGTCCTCTATCCTGAAGGTTCGCTTAAAACATATACTGACTGATACAAAGGTCAAACGTTTCCTGATAGAAAATCAACAACAACATGTTCTGTAACTCATTTACTGGGAGCTGCCATCGACAAGTCGTCCCGGTACTATATGTCGCTACAAACAAGCTCATGAATCCGTAGCTGTGATTTGCCTTAAAGCCGGAACTACTTTCCGAGCTGTTCTTATAGAAAAATAATCAACACCTGACGGAGGCTTTAGTATTAAGTAAATATCTTTGCTTACGAACGAGATGATGGTTCCATCTAACAGGCCTTTTGTGTTTTTCTTTTTTTGTGTGATTGTGTCATATGTGTGTGTGTTTGTTTCAGTGAGTTTGTGTTAGAAATATGGGATCAATTTCCGGTCTCAAAGGAAACAGCATTCTGGCTCTGATGACTCGCTCGAGTGCCGTGTGGTGCTGCATGTCCTGACCACTCTTTTGCTGTGGACACACACACACACACACACTCCCACCCCTGCCTTTTGACTTGATGAAGATTCGCCTCATCGGTGATGTGATGAATAAATTTGAGGTCCTTGGGATTGTAGGAGAAGGTGAGTGCAGAAACACATGTCACAGCTTTAAGGGCAGATTTGACGAAATCCAGGTTTTTTTCGCGGTGTGTTTTGATTCCCAAGTAATGACTTATTGTATGTACAGCACGATAAATTTAGTTTATGTTAAGATGTTCAGGTAAACAGTCGATTTCAGTGGTTTTGCTAGCAGGTGTAAATAGAGACCGGATCTGATATGAAACCAGATTTCAAGAAATGTCATTTATTATTTAAGCTACTGACATAGAAAGCTTTCAGTTGCGTTAACATAACATAAATAAACTAATTTAATACTTTCCTATCTGTGTATTAATGTGTACATGTATTAAACCGACTGTAAATCACAATGCAGGAGCTACATTTTATTTGTTAATATTATGGATTTTGGACCTTGTAGAAAAGATAGACAAAGCATCCTTTTTTGCTCATTCAAAAAATGAATTTATCCACATGGAAACGTTCCATGTTAGCAAACTTTTAAACATTACATAGCATACATTATAATACACAGCATGGCAAATGCTTTTTGACTGTCTATGACATAAGCAGTAGAATTTAATAGAATAAAAAAAAACAACAACAACAGTGCATAGGTAGTTGCATAAAGAAAAAATATCAAGGCCTCCATGTTATTCCAGTAAGGTTGGAAACTATGCATTAGACATGATTGTTGAGCAGCATTAGCCCCGTGTCAATAAATCTACAGTATAACGAATAACAAGTGGTAAAGCTCACCTGCACCACAAATTTCAATACGTAAAGTCATGATATAGCCACAGCAAAGGCCCAGCTCAGCTAACTAGCTATCTGAGAGCTAACTAATTGTGGTATTAGCATGAATGCTGAAGCTTTGGAGTCTGATATGAGGTGAGAGAGCTGGACAAACTAAAGAACTAAAGAGCCAGCCTAATGTTCTCTTCAGGAATAGATAAAGCCCAGGTTTAACCCTACTGGCTATCAGCATGTATCGAAATAACAAGTAAAATAGATTCAAATGTTGTTTTCAGAAGCTTTGCGCAGTCTGAGGGTGTTATCCAATGGCACTGGAACATCATCATATGTTGTAGTGAGAGGAGACCTGGTCCCACATTACACACCAAAATGGAATATGTGGAAAGCAACATCCGCAATATACAGAGGTGCATCGTTGATGAAAACACGGGATAATCCAGCTCCAAACCACATAAACAGTTTAAACCTGAATTGAAAGTCTAGGCTTTCATTCAGGAAGCGTCATTCCCAGGAACTTTTACACAAACCTGTAGAGCATTGTTTCACAAGAGACTGTCGAGGTGTGTTACATCCAGATGTCCGCCAAGCTGTTTTAATTTTAGTGACTTTTTTTTGTGTCTACAGGAGCCTATGGGGTGGTTCTAAAATGCAGGCACAAGGTAAGACATATTTTTTATTTAAACTACTTGATTAACTACTAGATTTCCTGAGCACCAAAATGCCTCAAAAAATATTCCAATGTTTTTTTTTTTGTTTTTTTTTTGCCCAATGTCCATAACCTCTTGTTGCTGGATGGCTTGGAATATTCAGAAGGAATTTCCATTAAGCTGGCAGTTTGCTTTCTATGTGCGTATGCCAACGGGAATTTTTATTATGCAAGACTACTTGGTCTCATTCAGAACAGATTAACCCTTTAAATTCCCTAGAGCTGTCCATGGATTGAAACAAGACTGTAGTTACTGAATAATTCATAATTACAACTAAATATCATGCTTCAAGATAAATAACAGGGGTTAATATGGTGACATCATAAACAACTCATGATTTTCCAAAAAGCTCATTACCTTAATATCCATAAATGATCTTTAGATTAAAAGATAGTCAGAGTTAGAAGCTACACCAAAAATAACAGTCTACTTGCATGTACAAAGATGTCTGCCCAGATGTTGTCCACCATTTTTTCAAGGTGAGAGGCTTCAGAACATTTGACATCATTTCCAGAAAGGGAACAGCAAGCGTTTATGCTACCTGGCTTTTGCGTTCATTGTGGGATTTTTTTTTTTGTGTGTGTGTATTAAAAGGATTTTGCAAGCGAGAGAGGCAGACCTTAAAATGGCCGAATCCCTGATCACTACTTTGAACTACTGAACTAGCTGAGCCCGTGTCAGCCATGTACAGTATAATGAGGGCAAGTCTTGCAAACATTCTCTTTAATTTGGCTTATTGTTAAGAGAAACCAGGTTCTCCTGGTTTAGTTTGGCAATACTGATCGCTTCTTATAGTAACATTAGTCTATTTAGCTAAAACCCTTAACCAGGCTGTAGCAGCTATGAGGGCAAGCCTGCATTTGCTAGGAAACAGAGATTGTTGTACAGTACAAATGCTTTGTGGTCAAGCTTCTTCATTGCAAATACCACTTTACCTTTCACTATGTATGCTATATGCTACTTCGTAATTTTGTCAATCTGTTGATGAAGTGATTTATCTTCCTATTTGGTCAGATTATATTTCTAATCAATTTTACAGCTTCCTCTGCCTCCATTTTCTCATATATACCATCCACCCCATTGGGGACCTCAGAGAGAATGCCAGGTTTTGATAATTGGTCCTTTAGCGGTTTCACCACTCTGTCCACTAAAGATATTGAATATTTCTGGTCTTCTACTCACTGGGCCTTCATTAGTTTTCATCTTCTTCAAAAATACAACTGGCCGTTAATTACAGGCCGTTCAATGCAGATTCATTTCAATCCAGTATAATATGCTACAGTGAAAAAAAATGTACAAGCTTGATGAGAAAGGTTGTGTTTGGGAGAAAAATAATCTGAAGTACTTTAGGTTTGTTTCTGCCAAGCGTGTACAATATGCATAGTAATAAGCATCCTGAATAATGTATAATAATACAATTACGTTGGTAATGAAACTCGAGGTGTAAATAATAAATGTATCAAGTATCAGCCACCGGGCAAATAAAAGCTACGGTTAATCAACTCGTCTAAAAAGAAGAATGGATATAACTTTATCTCATTCTTAACCCTAGGCTAGGCTCAAGTCAGTCATCAGAGTCCTTGACAGTCATATGTCTTTAGTTTTTGCTGTGTTGTTCTGTGTCTCAATAAACCATGAATTTTTTTAATTTACTGGTGGCTAAAGTTTAGCATGCTTGCTTGACTCTTCCATTGTTGGGGTTTATTTCATACCTCTGCCCTGCATCTGCATGTTCTTCTTGTCCTTTGGAGGTTTCCTCCTGGTACTCTGGTTTAGTCTCTTAGTACGAAGAAATAGTGTGGGTATGGGTATGTGAGTGTGTGTGCACTATTGTGTGTCCTGTGATGGGTTGGCTCTTTGTCCAGGGTGTCTTTTACCTTGTGCCCTGATTCTCCTGGGAAAGGTTCCAGGCTCCCTGTGTAGGATAAAAGCTAGAGAAAATGATTGGGTGGAAGTCTACAGTAGCTAACATCTTAATTTTGCTTGACATGCTGTGTGAACTAACTGCAAACTGCATTTCACAACCATTAATTGTATGATGGTTTTCTCATTAAGAGGGCCCAATCACAGGACAGACAAATCCTGTTGGAAGCACCACTCATTCAAAGAGTGATAATCACACAGACATCTTCCTTACAGACTGGTGCTATCAGATCACATCAACCAACTGGAAGTGTGATGGTCCATTTGGCGTTTAAGTTCTTTTTACAGGTTCTTAGCCACATGCTGGTCCCATTAGACAATGCAGCTGTGTCTCTGTCTGGCACAAAGTTTCCACAGGTTGGCGCATCCATGACTGGCCTCCCTCATCTGGGCTGTACAGAGCTGCAACAGACACACTATCAAGAGGACATGTAAATCCATTGGAGTGGTATCTGCGGCCAAATATAGTAGCCCAGATGTGGCAAGGATTTGGAGAAGCACAGCTGGACAAGTGGGAGGGTGCTGATTGTGATTTACATTGTGGGTGCAGCTGGAAATCCCACTGGGACAGGATGCCTTGAGGCATGAAGTACCTTCGGTACTTTCCTATACACCTCAAAGTTCTACATGACTCACCAGCTAGCCATTGAGTCTCGTAGGTGTCCACAACACGAGGTGCTTGGTTCCAACTGCTGCTTTTACTAGTCGATGGAACACCCTGTAGGCAACTGCAAGCAAATATTCTGTCTCAAGTAAACAGAAATATCAACAGTGACACCTTTGTCTGGTCTGGCTTCGTGTTTAAGGCATAATCACCAACTAAGAGCTTTGACCTGGAAATTCCCAAATATCTTCTAAACTCACAGCCTCTTATCACACAGGCTTTTGGTAATTGTTGGTTTTTTGATAGACTAAAGCACTAAGCACTAAATGCCTCCACCTACTCCAGTGGAGTACCATATCACAGTGGTTGGCATCTCAGGATGCACTAGGGTCTCTTACTCGCTTTCTAAAGGCCAAATGTGGGAAATATTTTTATTGGAATCCCTAAGCTCTCCTTATGAGCTTATATGGCATGCATAGTGTGATGTATACACTCCTCATAGGCCTTATTTACAGGTGTGCTATTTAAGGGAGGCTTTACTGATCTTACCTGCATGTCACCATGTCCTTCTCTAGTTTAAAAACTAACATTGTCCCTCTCATTAGTATGAAGGTGGGTGACATCTATGAGCAGCTTGCTGGACAGTTCCAAGGTGTTGCCATAGGAATTTCTTTAGACTCCTGGCAGTTAGGAGGGATGAAATTCAGTTAGTAGCAAATGCTTTTGAAATTCTGCATCATGTTACATGCACACAGATATAATGTGGTATGCAGGTGTTTCACACTGCCTCAAGCAGCTGTCTGGGGATGGTCTGACACATAACTAGGGATCAAGTTACTGGGGGAGCATTTGACACCGATTGTCGGTTGATCTCTGTCTTTTGATCTAATCATACATGTTGGCCTCCATGCTTTTTACCTCTATACCCTAATAAAGACACTAAGGGAGGACTTAACATAATTGCATATCGTTTATTGGTGCTGGTTTGGTGGTGTAGTCGGTAGTTTTGCTGCTGCACAGCTAAAGGGTCTCTGGTTTAATCCTGAGTTTTGGTTACTGTGGAGTTTCACCAGTGAGGAAGTGCTGAAGCATTGCCAAAAGCTCCACTGCTGTGTATACTAACAAAGAACATGATTTGTAGGAGGCTTGTGCAAAAGCCTGTTGTTTGCAATGCTGCAAAACTGCCCTGCAAGTTCTCACAATTCTTAGTTGGTGTGTTAAATGAGTCACTAGCTGCCATGTGTCATCCTGGCTTACTTATTTGTTTCTAAATTGCCTTTCATTCATTTCTCATTGGAATTGCAAAAGTGCTTCCCAAAATTGTTCCTTCCGTTGTTCATTGTTCAGGAAAAAGCAGGCATGTCGAACGGCCTAACACGTTTTTTTTTTCTTTCCTTAAAGACAGAAACACTTTGATTTCAAACATTAAGTTCTGCTGGATAGCTCTAAGAACGGAAAGTGCTCTTACTTATGTTCAAATGATATGTTTTTTAATATTTATGGGAAAATAGAATTAGAAAGACTACACCTTTGATTATAACTCCACTGTTTGGTGTATTGATCTACTGTAATGTGCTTCTCAGGCTCTCCTAAAGCAGGCTGTACAAGTCTGTATAGTGCTGCCTGGGGTTCTGTGTAAAATGAACTGTGTGTGAAATGAAAATCCTTGGTGCTCAAGAGCTGTTATTTTATTAGTATTTTTAATTGTTTTTTTTTTTATTGTTTTTTATTTATTTATTTATTTTATTGAATTGAAGACGGCACAGAGAATGTTGGCTAAGAGTGTGTGTGCGTGTGTGTTAGCATTAAGTAGGTCACCTTGAGTGGGAACGCTGGCTATGCTGAGACATGTTGCAATGGCAAAGCTCAAGAAAATAATACTGAGATGTGCAATGCAGCGCTATCAATGCTGGTGTTTAAGATTGAGAGACATATAATTATTTGCTGGCTTCTACAGTATAAGATCATAATAATGCAATATATAAATGCTGATAAGTTGGATGAGAAATTGTCCATGTTAGAAGATTGAAGGTTACTGTATAGGTTGCTGTCTTTTATGCATTGAATGACTAATCATTGGATAAAATGATTTTTAAAAACACTATGTACTGTATGGTGCATGTAATTGCCACGTCTTAACACATTTATATGGACAAATTCAATTCCAGTTTACCGTTCTGATGTCAAATGCTGGTGATTTTTTTTTTGTTTTTATTTATTTATTTATTTATTTATGTATTTATTTATTTATTTATTTATTTTTGTGAAGCATCTCACAGCAAGAAATCATATTGCAAGTCAGATGACAGATGATTGCTCATCGAGTGTTCTTCACATCAGTCTAAGGCAGCACCCTGCAGTTTTGAGTAAATCAGCCATGTCATGCAACTGTCAAAGCAATGGATTTGATCCTGAGCCTATATACATATATATAAAAGCACGGCTGCTCTATTAATAGGAGTGTTGATGCACATTTAACAAAGAATAATATATGCATCAGCGTTATATTCACTCAGATTGTGTTCTCACAATTGCTGTCTATACAGTATATGTTAGCATGATATCTCTATCATTGGTGCAACTCTCGATCTCTTTAGTCTTTAGTCCCTTGGACTACTAGTACCACAACATCCTCAAGGCTTCAAACACTGCATTTAATAGTAGAATACTAAAGCAAAGCGAAATGTCAATGGATTATCTGTTGCTTTTGCCAGACCGGCTGTGTAGTCTCCAAAGCAGGTTTTAATGAAATCAAATTAAAATGCATAACTACTTTACACTGTCTGAAAAATCTGTGTTTTATCTTTGGATCAGTGTCACCCATGAACTGAAAGAAGTGTGTCAATTAACTGTACATAACCACTTTAAACAACTGCTTAAATAGGCAGGTGTACCCGATCGCTTAAAATGTTCACATGGAGCATGTGGGGAGATGTGACCTGGTTTATTTTGACAAGAGCTAACTCGAATAAGGCTTCTGTGCAGCAGTGGTGAGATGAAAAGCATTTCAGACTACATCAAACCAGTGAAGTGGATGAGATTCCACTACATGGGTTGCAGATTAAAAGCAGCTGGACACAATGATGCTATTCCTGACCACTTTCAGCTACAGGTTGCAAGACCGTTGCCACAAAGTTACTCGATTCTGAAGGTCGAAGTGTACATTAACTGAAGCTCTCGACCTGTATCTGCATGATTTGCATGTTACATTGTGCTGTTTCTGTTTTAGTCCTTACTATGCCACAAATCTGTGAGCAGAAGTGTATTCTGCTTTTGTAGCTGATCCACCTTAAGGTTTAATATATTCTGGGATCCTTTTCTGCTCTCCATGGTTTTAAAGAGTGGTTAGTGTAGAATTCCTGACAGCTCAGATCATTCTACTCAGAGATCTCTCATCAACAAGGTGTTTCAGCTGACTGACCTTCTGCTCACAAGTTTTTTTTGCCCTGTCTATGTAAACTCTAAAGATCCCAAGGGTTTCTGTAACTCTGATGTTTGCATTGTGCTGGTGTTCCTTTTAAAGTGGTGACTGTATACTGTAAGCACCAACTAAGGATGTCAGGCCCCCTGTTATTCTTCTCTTATGCACATGGATGAGTTTCACTAGGCCAACCATCAAGCTAGAACTAGGACTAGAGTAGAGCTTGATGCTTGAGTCCAAATTGAGAGTCAATTAGGGAGAAACTGGCAAAACTGTTCACTGTTCACTCACCAGAGCAAGAAAATTTGATGGACATTATTTAGCATAGGCAGTGTCACGACCTGATATGTCCAGAAGCCTTGAGTGTATATACAGTACCAGAAGTATTGGCACCATTAGGCAAACTCTGTAGTGTATACCAAACTATGTCCAGTGTCTCCTTTGAGTTAAAATTTTCATGCATAGAATTGACCACCACTTAGCTTTGGCCATATATTCAGCCTGCAGATTACTTCATATTTGACTGTCGCTCAATATGAGTGACTTTTGTTCTTGATTTCTGACATCGCATTGACAGCACAGATGTTATACTGTATATAATCTATATAACTGTTCTGACCAGGTATATCTATATGGTGCATGGTTCAGGGATCGAGTTGTGTAACAATAATAATAGTCTCTCAAGGATTTTGCAATTTTTCCAAGATGTCATCACAAGGTGTATTCAGCCAAAGCCCTATTTGATTGCCGTGCAGCTACCACAGAAAGTCATTACACAAGTGTCTTTACTGGCAGAGGTTTAAGAAGACGGCTGTCACATAAGAGACGTAGTATCATTCAATCCAAACATTGATTCCTTTCTTATAACAGCATGCCCCCAAGCGTTTTACTCCGTACTCCTCAATATTATTATTATCTTGTGATGAAGAACTTGTTGGTTAGTTAGCATATGTGCATAATGCTCACTTGCAATTAATAAATCCTGACCATGCCACTTAGATTTTCCAGCTAAAAAAAAAACCCATTAGGTCTTATTTTTTTCATCTAAATGAATTTTATCTCTTGTCCAGTGCATTTGGAACAAAATATTAAAAAGAGACAGCTTTCAGTTCTAATTAGTGTAGCAGCCTAACCCTTTCTCTTTCTTCTATGTGCAGCATAATGAAACCCAGCTTAAGAGCCTCTTCCACATATGGTTCAAGTGTTTGGGATTCAGAAAGCGACAAAAGGGGTCAGTTATGGTTTCAGGCAGAGAAGCACCTAGCTGTATATTGTAAAGCCTCAGCGATGAAGCAGAGAGCGTTTGAAAGACATTTATGCTAAATACCTCTGTTTGTGCATGTCATAGCCATTTTCTGTTTGGGGTCCACATTTGGAAACAGCTCGAAGCTTGACTGATGCATGTAACTATAACGGTCAAGTACAGTTCTCTTATGAACAGTGAGAGAAACCACAAGACAAAACACAGTGACAGAACTCAGGGTCAGAAATGTACTATTTAAATTATGGTTTAATAAAATAAAATAACATGTTTAATGTGTAACCAAAAAAAATGTTTAGGAATTTGTTTTCTATCACATTGCTATATAATCACTGAGCCTAACTGTACAGTGACACTTCGCTAAGTGAGCATGACAGACTTCACCTCCGTCTTGAATCAATACTGCTTCTGATTTCCAAGAATGTGTAACTTAAGGCCAAAACGAACTGATTTGCTCTTTCTCTCTCTCTCTCTCTCTCTCTCTCTCTCTCTCTCTCTCTCTCTCTCTCTCTCTCTCTCTCTCTCTCTCTCTCTCTCTCTCTATCAGCCTGTTAAGCAGAAGGCTGCTGAGGTGCATCAAATTTGCAAACATAAAACCAAGCGCACTTTGATGCCTCTGAAACACAGCCGTTCGTATACTTTAAAAAGTGTTTTGTTTTTCATCTCCGCATCGAGCAGCGTCATTAGATATGTTGATCTAAGCAGAGAAAATCCATTTTCTCCGAGCTCGAAGCCAATTCTCCATTCACGACTATCTGCTTTCACCTTCGACAAGCAGCATCTCAAATTTCAAAGACCCCCCAAAACCCTGGCTACAGATGCCCACTGACATCAGAGAAGCTGAAGGGGAAAAAAAAAACAAAAGCGTAAATGGTTAATCCTTAAGTCTACTAGACATTTTGGAAGTATGTTTATAATGAGGATGAGCGAAGGCGGTGAGGGGAACGCTTGTCATTAATCTGTGGTTAAGGCGAACATTTGCATGTGGCTTGAGGCTTAAGAGAAACAGTACACTTCAGGGTGGCCATGTCGTACCGTAGCAATGTTACACGACACGGTTCCACATTAACGATGGTTAAGTTACTGGGTGTAAAGTTGAGAACATAGAACCGTTTACCAAGAAAAAGTGTGAAAGGTTTACTGTTCTGAGTAAAAACTACAAATAAATATTGGATTACTATCTTAATACTCTCATGAACAATTACAACTAATTACGTGTTTATTTATTTTCTAGATCAGCACGCCACCTTCCTCCATAGCCCAGAAATTAGTTCAGCTTTTTAGAGAAAATTCATATGGCTAGTTTTGTAGTTTACCGCCGCAGATAACTTCGACAGTTTCTAAAGTAAAACTCAATCTTTCCTGATTTTGCTTATACTCTTTTTACCGATCAACTAAACGAGAAGGACTAGGCTACAGTCCTTGTTTTGCATTGTGTTACATTACAAAATGGTCATAGACCCTTGTATCCTTGATTAGTAAAGCTGCTCAATCCATCTGTTTATCTGAGTATCTGTTTATCCAGAATCGCACAGCTCTTTCCAACAACAGCATTTTATCTTCAAGCAGACGAGAGAACTTTCAGTAAAGAGAAATCCTCTTTGGTTTGAGTGTCCCTGATGGGATGATTTTTGAAGTAAGGGATGGTCGAGAACTCCAAGCTCCGAGGGCTGTGATGCTGATCGTTAGAATAGTTGATCAGAAGATTTCTCTAGAACACACAAAAATATGGTTATATTTTTTCCCCTTTTATCTTATTTGCTGTCACCTCTGAAGTAGAAGCTGCGGCTGATTTCTTACCAGCCCAGCCTATATAACCCCACAGAAAGGGCGGGACATATCAAAAGTCTCCACCCATTTTTAAAACAGCCAATAGCATTTAACTTACCTTACAGCCCCAGTTGGCTAACATTTTATTTATTTAACGAATATTTCCTTCATTAATTGTCACAGAGGCAGGAATAGGAAATGCAAACACGCTAACTCGGAAGCCACACAATAAAATTATATTGTTTATAAATAATTTGAGCTTCAGCCGCTATTGCTAACAGGAGTGCTATTAGCAATGGCATAGGACTGAGAAAGAGAACTAATAGCAGAAGCCGCTATCCCACCACCCTCTCATCAGTTCTAGCAGATGATTATACAATGATTCTAAGACTAATTAAGAATATGTGTAGTAATAACTATAATCTGTTATGATCTGCACACAAAGGCTTAGCTTATTCCTCTATGCACCTTGCCATTTTGAAGCCTAATCTTAATTATTGGGATGTTTTATGACAAGAGGTTTCTCTGACAGCTCAATTGAATTTCATCCAAAGACGTGCAGCGTGAAAGAACAGATCCTTATTAGCCAGTTTAGATAATAACTGAGTCTGAACGTGGTTTACAGGAAATCTTTCCTTCATTTAAATTTTAGAAGATTAACCTAAAGTTAGGTTAGTGCACTAACTGTGGTGTGTGTGTGTGTGTGTGTGTGTGTGTGTGTGTGTGTGTGTGTGTGTGTGTGTGTGTGTGTGTGTGTGTTTTGTAGGAGACAAAAGAGCTTGTTGCCATAAAGAAGTTTAAGGACAGTGAAGGTAAAGCATTACCACATATTTGTGTTGCTTGTGTGTATGTACATGTGCGTGTGTATGTACAGTATGTGTGTGTATGTATATGTGTGTGTTTTTGATGATCTGTATAGATCAGACAGAAACTCTGTGTTTCTCTGTCTGGCAGAGAATGAAGAGGTAAAGGAGACGACGCTGCGGGAGCTGAAAATGCTCCGCACACTGAAGCAGGAGAACATCGTGGAGCTGAAGGAGGCGTTCCGGCGCAGAGGGAAACTCTACCTGGTGTTTGAATATGTGGAGAAGGTGGGAGCAAAATCTCTCGGTTTACTTTTGTGTGTGTGTGTGTGTGTGTTATCTCTAAGGGCTTTCTGGTACTTGATGTGTTTAAGATGATCACACACCAGGTGGTAACTGAGCAATCAAGGGTTAAGGGCCTTGTTTAGGGGCACAGCAGTGGTAGATTTGTGGACTCGAACTCATAACCTTCCTTTCAGTAGTTCAACACCTTAACCACTGAGTTATTGCACATAACCATATACGTGCTAAGGACATGCACGCAATATAAACACATATTTATAGTATGCTTTGCTTTGGCAGTTATTGTCAGCTCTAAAACTTTTAAGCATCCATCCACCGCTTTCAGCATGCCCGAGAGAGATACAGAGGGTTTTTTTTCTGACTTATTTAAATGTGTAAAAAGCACGGGCATGTTTTATCAGCTGTGGTGGGAGGAAAACAGTAACTCTGATAAGTCTGGCTGGTTCTGTGATGATATAATCTGTTCAGGAACGCATCTGCTTTCTGTCGACACCCATGTTTGTTCTCACCTCTTGGAACGAACGGAAGATTGCTTGTGCGTCTTTCCTATACTTTTTGCTGGTCGACTCCATAATATGAAATTTTGTAAAGACTTCAGCATTTCTAAACCTTTTCTGACTGCTACAAACACCGGATACTTCTTTAAAAAAATGTGAGATAAGCATCTCACATCATTTAATATATTATCAGTCAAAGCTTATGTAAAAACATCCCAATCATGCCTCTGAATCGAGCTGTTACCATGGAAACCATAAGATAAATTATACAAACTGGCTCGACTGTAAGAGCTGCTTCTATAGAAAATTAATCCATAATTTCTGATTGAAGAATACAAATATAAATCTGGATATCTCAGAAATGTGGCAAGTGGGTGGAGCTTAAATCATCTGTGGTTGCAGGATGTGAAGGAAATATTTATTGTTATGTTTTATATTTTTTCATTGCTGAAGAGAAGTCATCTACATTCAGAAATCTTAGAAAATGATTTTCACACATGTACTAGTTCTCCTGGGTCACACTAAACCCAAAATAAAGGGAACCTTGAGCTCCATTATGTAGACAGGAAATTATTTACCTTTACATTATTTACTGTCTATTATCATCCAAATGCCAATGAGGTTCCTTTCTGAGCCTGGTTCCTCTCAAAGTTTCTTGCTCACATCATCTCAGGGAGTTTTTCCTCGAAATAGAGATCAATTTTTATTCTGTTTCTAGACTTCTGTAAAACTTCTTTGCGACAATGTCATTCGTTAAATGCACTATACAAATAAATTGAATCAAATTGAGTCCTGGCTTATCTTCGATGATTCTCACTGCTCATAGTTTATCTGGGGTTAACAATTAGTTCCAGCTACTGTACATCTAATCTGATGTTTTACACTGTTCTGTCCTAAAACCTGGCTAAACCTTTTTATTTGTATATTTATGCTGTCACTAATCATGAAGGGATACAAACAGCACACTGATATTTTAAATTCCAATTCAAATTTCAGTTCAAGTTTATTTGGATAGCGCTTTTTACAATTGGCATCGTCTCAAAGCAGCTTTACAGATCATAAACATAGAACAAAAGGTTATTATAAAGAATAATATAAAGATTAATATAATACAAAATTCAAGATTATTATTAGATATTTTTAAATGTGTTTGTATTTATCCACAATGAGCATGTCTGAGGTGACTCAGGCAGCCTTGGCAAGGAAAGACTCCCTTAGATGGTAAAGGAAGGAACCTTGAGAGGAACCAGACTCAAAGGGGAACCCATCCTCATATGGGTGACACTGAAGAGTGTTATTATAAATATACAGTCAGAAAATGTTGTATTGAAGTGGAGATTGTTGTCCTCAAAGACCACATGGTGTTGGCATCTCCCCTTCAGTATAGCAGAGTCCAACTGGAGCTGGTAGATCTCTAAATGCCTCGCAGGTTCCTCATAGAGTCAGCCTCTTCTCCATGGGGGTCCAAAATCTTCATGGCACAGAAGACAATCAGAGCTGGTACAATTTCTGGATGCCTCGGGATGGGTAGAAAGAGAGAAGTAGTGGAGAGGAATTAACATAGCTTCTGTTCATAATATTAGCAAGCAATAGATGATAATGTGCAATTGGTCTGATGTATTAGAGCACAATATTATGGGATGTATTATGTGTACACCTGACTTAAGAAATAAGTTTTAATCTACATTTAAACTGGGAAAGTGTGTCTGAGCCCCGAACACTATCAGGAAGACTATTCCAAAGTTTGGGAGCTAAATATAAAAACGCTCTACCGCCTTTAGTAGATTTTGATATCCTGGGAACTATTGTAAGGTGTTAGAAGACTCGTTAGATACATGGGAGCTAAACCATTAAGTAGCAGCAGTTTGTAATCAATTCTAACAGGTAGCCAATGTAGAGATGATAAAATTGGGGTTATATGATCATACTTTCTTGTACTGTCGAGCTATTAGTGACGGAACATCCCTCTAAATGGAAGTTGAAGTGTGAGAGTTTCTGTGTACTGGTTTTTGGACCGATAAGTAGTATTTCTGTTTTATCGGTGTTTACAACAGAAAATTACAGTTCATCCAATCTTTTATCTCTTTAACACACTCAGTTAATTTGGACAATTTAGCGGTTTCATCATTTATTTAATCTAAATAATAGCATATAGAATGATAATCCGGGTTTAAGTGCAGTGTGAAAAGCCCTAAAGTCAGAATGTAAGCTTTATTGATTATTTTGTTCTATCACTCTGTAGAACATGCTGGAGCTTCTGGAGGAAATGCCCAATGGCGCTCCACCTGATAAAGTACGCAACTACATTTATCAGCTGATTAAAGCGATCCACTGGTGCCATAAGAATGAGATTGTACACCGAGGTAAAAGCAACCTGAAGGCTTTGGAAAATACTGATTTCTCTTATTCTGGGCTAATGTGATTCCTGTATTTCTTAAATCTTTACATTTGATGGGGAGTGGAAGGTTTCTCTGTGTTCCTTCTCAGACATCAAGCCTGAAAATCTTCTCATCAGCTCCAATGACATCCTCAAGCTCTGCGATTTTGGTAAGTGATAAGATGAAGATATCTAACGATCTAGAATGTCCTGAGAAATGGGACAATTATTTTCCTCCAAAGACATTTGAGCTGGGATTTGAGATCAAAACGATGGCTATGTGTCGAAGATTCCAGATTTTTCCTGGTATTTGCTTCCAGATGTGTTTAACAACATACGAATTATAAAAAGCTTTGTATCAGATGGCCCAATTTGTAGGTGAGCAAAATTATTGGACCAATGTAGTTTTGAAGGCAATGAATAAATAAAAGTAATCATTCTTTAATATTCGGTTGCTTGCAGTTACTTCATAAAGCCTGTGACTCATTGTGATGTTTTTCCAGGCTTTTTACAGAGTTTGATTGCTTCAGGAGGTATCTCCTTTCTGTCTCCTCTTCAGGAGGTGAAATTCTACTCACTTAGGTTAAGGTCTGCTGATTGACTTGGTCAGTCTTCCACTTTTCCCCCCTCATTAAGTTTGTTGATGTTCTCCCCAGTTAGATCGCATGTAATTCTCTGTAAATTTAACTTCAGACTTCTGAAGTCATCCTGCTGCTACCGTACTGAATTAGATCATCATTAAAGATTAGTGAGAATGTTCCAGAAGCAGCCATGGATTGTGGTACCATCACTCTGCCGTTTGTAGAGGTTATTAGTGATATCACTGTCTGTTGTTTCTGGGTTTTTTCCTTCACAGATCTTACACAATGTTTTTGCCCTCAGCTGCTGTTGTTTTCATTGGCCCAACCTCGTCAGTGTCTGTCGCTCAGTACCCCAGCTCTTGCTTTCTTTCTTATCCAGGACATTCTGAATTGTTGTATTGGATATACCCAGTGTTTTCACAGCTTTAAAATGGCTTGTTCTTCTTCCCATAGACAGCTGAAAAGATAGAGAGATTTTCATGCCGGCTTATAACGTTTAACAACAAACGCAGTTACAGGTGAAACTGAGAGGAGATGTTCAGAGCTATTTATTTTTTAAACAGGACACGCCTGAGTAGTGAGAAACATCTGTCAGGCGCGTGTATGAATATTTTTGCTTGCCGAAAAATTGTGTGGTCTTATACAAACTGGGTTGTTTTTATGTTGTGGAACTTTATTTGATCTCAAACCCACATTTCTTCACCCTACAGGAAAAAAAACAACTGACGCTGCAACAAGGCTTTTGTCGTTTACTATTGAGTATTCTATTAGGCTAACGTATTTAAAAATTCTACTTGCACTCGGACAGACGACTTACATTTTCATGACTAGCACAGACCAAACTCACGAATATAATAGATATGAGTAAGACAACAGACTGTATGCTTTGAATATGTTGACGTGATATCATTTGATATTTAAAAGCTCACAAGTGTGAGAGTACTGCGTGTGTCGGTTCTAGCCGTGACCATAATGCCCCACCTGCTGGAAGATGAAGATAATTGCCTGAAAAGTGAAAAGTCACGCATTATATGATTAGGCAGCTCAGTGAGTTCCATGGAGAATGTACATGAGTCACAGCAGACTTCTTTTGAAGCACTTTTATTTTTAGCCCCGGCTTGATTAATCAAGTGTGAATATTCTACCGTCTCATTCACACCACCCATCTCGTCTCTTCTTATCATAATAGACTGATCATATGTTTTTTTATTGATTATATGGTTCCTTTTTTAAACTTCTGTTTTGCTTTACACTCTTTGTCGCAGACTGTAGACTAAATGCACATACACAAAGACTCGCTGGAAACATCGAAACAGAAAACACACATGGTCTAGGACAGGGGTTTTTCTCGTGATCTCGTGGGAGGTTCGTTGTGGGGAGATTGATGAAAACAGAAGTCACAATAAGTTACTTTTTAATAACAAACTCTATGGCCAAAGCGTTTGTGCACACCAAACCATCTTACGTGTTATAAGAAGGACCCTGTGGACCCCGTGTCAGCTGATGATAAGTGGTACAGAAGATGGATGGATGGTGTTTATTATTATTATTATTATTATTATTATTATTGTTGTTGTTGTTGTTGTTGTTGTTGCTGTTAGAAAATTGTAAATACATGATCCTCATTAAGTATTATTCTAATATTTTCACAATTAGTCAGTTCCCAGTTTCCCAGTTCCCAGTCCTGTGTAGAAACACAACAATACAAACATCAGGTGTTAGTCATTAAGAGACACTTAAGACACACCACGTTAGGAGTGTAGACGTTTTACCATCTGGAGTAAGTGGTGTCGTGTTGTTAGTGAAGCGCTGCTTTTTAAAGAGTACGTTCTTAATAATACGGATCAGTGGATTAAATTCTGATGTACACTTGAACTGTGTGTCATCTTCCTTGACTTCCTCCCTCTTCCTCACCATCTCTCTTGTTTCCCTCTTTTTCTAGGCTTTGCCCGGAATCTTTCAGAAGGCAGCGACGCCAACTACACAGAGTACGTGGCCACCAGGTGGTACAGATCTCCCGAGCTTCTTCTCGGGTGAGTGTCATGCAGTATTTTTCTTCTGATTTGTTTCCACAGCTCACAGCTCTCCATTCCCTGATACCTTTAAGGTCCATAGACCTTAAGCTGCGTCCCTAATGCTGCACTACAGACTATGCACTAAAAGTCTAGTGGATGAATTTTTGAAGGGTTGTATCGTCTCAAATGAAACACTCCTACGAAATCCAGCGTCAGCGCTTGGTAGCCCCTCTTCCACCTACGTAAGCAAAACTATAAGTGTTGGATTTAAAGCGTCCAACTTTCCATACCTGAAGTGCAGTTCTTTCTCTTAAGTGGTATTTTTAGTGTAAACACCCAACTCACACTATTTATCTACACAACGAAGTAACGGATGAGAACAAATGAATGAACATGTGGAACATGAAAAAAAATGGATAGGCTTTGGTTTTTGTGGAAACAAAACCCATGGATCATTCTGGAAGCTGAGATGTTTTTTCTTGGTGCTTATTGCTGTTTAGACTGATATTTTTGTGTGCCACCAGAGGAGATAGCAGAGAAGGAGAGAGGGAATGCCACAATCGTGTTTTTTTCCCAAAAGTCTCGCCATTTAAATTCCGCCTACTCGAATGTTCTCACCCTCCCTCTCTTCGCATCTCTGAGCAGAGCTGTGTCTTTCAGCCTGATGTCTCAACTCTTTTTTCTCTCTCTCTCTCTCGCTCTCCCTCTCTCTTTCACTTTTTCTCCATAATTTCCTCATCCGTAGCCCCTCCCCCATCATTTTTGGCTCTTTCATGGTTGCAATTTACATTGACGACACGGCAAAAAAAAGTATTCGTTTTCAAATATAGTAATAAGAAGCTTTGGTCGATCAGTAAACATGACTGTTGCAGTATTCATTGTTCTTCATGTGTCTTCAATACGCCCCCGTTACGATAAATTGACAATTTAATACCTCTGCTAGTGCCTTAAAGCCCCAGCAGACCTGATTCAGCTCATTAAGCACCTGATAATTAGCTGATTATTTATTTAGGCAGGTGTTTAACAGCATATAAATCACAGAACGCACAAGCGTGCAGACTCCAAGACCGTAACGAAGAAGCCGTGGCATAGAGAATCATACTAATTCAGAAGGATCTTAGCTTGACATGAGGATTTCTCGCTAATACAAAATGTTCTCGAGTAATCAGTAGTAGTGGACTTGATTTTTTTACCAAAGGGAAGTAAAAAATATCAGGCAAATTCAGTTTCTTTTCATTAGATTTGTTTTAAAGACATTTTTCTGATTTTAATTTTGTCTTATTGGCAGATCATTTTGCTCAATCGTGTAATTCTCGAAAGAAGCATTATCTGCCAATAGAAATATTAGCATTAGCATCTGCTTTTACACAAGATCCTTTCACTTGATTTATCAAATACACATTTTTCTGTGGCCTGTAGACATTTGTAAAACAGTGACACTGGAGACTCCTTCCATAAATGTCAGAAAAACATCTTCTTAGCAAACATCTCAAACATTTATGTTATTTAAAGGCGGGGTCTCCGATTTTTGAAAGCCAATGTCGACATTTGAAATCACCAAAACAAACACGCCCCTAACCCAAATGGGTCCCACCCCTGTATGGGGTGGGACCCATTCCGCCCACACACACATACGTACAGTATCCAGTATACGTACAGTACCCAGCTCCGCCCACACACACATACGTACAGTAACCCAGGCAAATAATGGAAAGAAATGTGTCTTTATCATAGCTGAAGGGAAGAACAATACGATTGCAGATAAACAAACAAGTAAAAATGACACACAAGCATAATCATGCAAAGGACAAAGGCATATATTAGTTCTGTGTAACAAAGCAAAACAACGTTACTCACCTATCGAGAAGGAAAAAAGCGCCTCGACGTCTTAAGTAAAGTTGAATTTCCCGAGTCAATAACTCCTGAGCTAAACGCTGTTACTACACAAAACGCGGTTGTAGCTGCCTCTCTACATTACTACGATAGAAAAGAGGTGTTATTTGTGTAGTAACAGCATTTAGCTCAGGAGTTATTGACTCGGGAAACTCCAATCTGTGAACATGCGCCAACTTCCTGCTCCTTCAGTTCTCTCCAGCACTGGAAAGCTGATCCTATATTAACACAGGTCCTACTTCTTGCCTTATCGTAAGCCTTTCTTCTCTTTCTTTCTTTGTTTTTATTCTCCGTGTCAATGTTAAAACCGCTTTCTGCTAATGTCACACATGCGCACTGAACAGTCTCTCTGCCGCATATTGGCAAGCCCCGCCCCTTTCTGCACATTGGCTACATGTTCGTTTTGATTTTTGTTTTGATTTTTGTTTATTATCGGCCCGACTCAGTTTTCTGAAGCGTTCCTCAAAAATCGGAGACGCTGCCTTTAATCTATTTATTATTAGCTGTAAAAGTTCACCTAGTACAATTAGTTCTTTCCTAACAGTCTGTTTTGCTTTGTCTCTCAGAGCTCCATATGGAAAGGCTGTGGATATGTGGTCAGTGGGATGTATCCTGGGCGAACTGAGTGACGGACAGCCTTTATTTCCGGGAGAAAGTGAGATCGATCAGCTCTTTACCATCCAGAAAGTGCTGGGTCCCTTGCCTCCTGAGCAGATGAAGCTGTTCTACAGCAACCCTCGCTTTGCTGGACTCCGGGTAACAAATAGACTTTTCTTCTCTTCTCTTCTCTTCTCTTCTCTTCTCTTCTCTTCTCTTCTCTTCTCCTCTCCTGAAAAACATGTGAACTGTACCTAGCCCAGCTGCGTATCAAAGATGAGAAATTGGCTTACGCTTGCACTTTAGAATTGCTGTAGTACTTGTCGGTTGCCGTCCATTCCTGTTTCCATCTTTTTCGATCTTGCGAATGAGGAAATGAATAAAACAAACCCGTTCTTTCGCTCTCTCTTTTCTCATCTTCATGTCTTTGTATCAAATGACAGTTCCCTACAGTCAGCCATCCACAGACCCTGGAAAGGAGATACTTAGGCATCATTAATGGACTCATGTTGGATCTCATGAAGGTAAGGCTTACACAATTTATTTAGTAAATTTAGTTCATTCATTTTGGGAAGATCTTTACCAAGCAGCTGTTTTTACTTTATATACAGTATGTTTAAAGATATTTATATATATATATTTATATATATCTGATGGGCCAGTAGGGGGTGGGCTACACAAATACAGTGGGATTCAACATAGTAACTCATTATGCTAAATGATATCTAGGGCCTGATCAAATGTATGCACTACTTATTAGTTGACTTAAAAATTTGAACAAGCCACAAGCCATCTTTCTGTGAAATGCCATAGAAAATGGTATGGCGTTTGCGATAACACCTGTGCACTAATTCCATAGCTTCCAACCACACAGATATAAATAGGTTTTCACAATCACTACATAATTATACAAATTTGTACCATTTATAACTTTTCTTTTAGCCAGATTGTAGTGCTTGGTTGTTTTTCTTTGCTGTTCTAAATATAATTCTGATCTTAGAATCTGCTGCTGTTGAACCCGTCGGAGCGCTTTCTGACTGAGCAGTGTTTGAACCACCTCGTGTTCCAGGCACTGCGAGTGCTCGAGCGACCCGCGCCACCGTCTCCCACGCCGCCTCGCTCCTCCAAGAGGAAACCGTACCACGGGGACAACACCATTCCCAGCCGGTCAGCTAGCTCCACACTGTGACACACATTACCAAGTATTTCTTTTGTACTATTCTACACTGTACAAGTGAGATTGTCCACTGAATGTAAGCTGAACCTGCAGCTTTAAGAGGCTTTACTTTATGAGGTGAGGCAACGAGAACAGTTAATGAAAGTCAGGGAATTATGAAGACGTGATTATATAGGATATGCAAATATCTACACATGTATACTAATCTGATTCATCAAGTGTTGATCTTTTGTAATCCTTTCTCTCTGTTTGTCTTTCTACAGAAGTAAGAGCTCTAGTCATCGTCGTGCCAACGGTAAAGACTGCTCGTCGCTGCCACGCCATGAAGACTTGCGCAGGAGCACTGAAGGCTTCTTGAATGGTGGTGGAGGGCCCATGGGAGCCAGCTTGAGCCCTACAATGCATCCCAAGAGCTACCAGAGCCAGACACTGAGCCGCTCGATCTCTTGCAGCAAAGATCTGGCCAACAACAATCTGCCGCATCTTTTGAGCCCCAAGGATGTCAAGGGCAAAACCGAGTTTGACTTCACTCTGGGACCCAAGACGACTGGTGGGGTGGACGTTTCCACTGGCAAGTACCTAAAATCATCCAAACAAAATCGACAGCCATCATCCTCTTTTCTGGAGGGCAAAACGAGCACTCTGCAGTCTAGCGACAAGCATGGACGTCATGGCTACATGGAAAGCTCGCATGGCTCTATGCCCTCATCCTCATCCTCCAAGAGCACTTCATCTTACCTTGGCCTGTCCAAAAGCCATGGCACTCTGAGTGACGCAAAGTCTGTTGGAAACCTGACTGAGCCCCGCCTTCACCTAGAGGAGACCGTTCCCAGTTCAAGCTCTAATTCCCGGTACTTCCCAACTAGCTGTTTGGACTTGAACGCCGCCCCCGCCAGCCCACGAACAGAGCGGCACTCCAGCTCAGATCACCAGGGTCATAGCCCAGCAGGGCGCTCCAACCCTCGCATGGAGGGTGGTACCCTGGACTCGCATCACTCCTCAGGCCGAAAAAAATTACCAGAGGAAGCCAAAGTCCCGGATGGTCTGGATCCATCCATGGTGGCTGGAGCCGCAGGCGTGCACAGTCACACGCTTTCCGCTCCCCACGAAGCCTTCCCCTATGGCCTGGGCTATACCAGCCCCTTTTCATCTCAGCAACGCCCCCACCGGCACTCTATGTATGTGCGACGTGAGCGCCACAGGACCCACGGTCAGGAGGCTGGGTTGGCAGTGAGCCAGGGTGCACCAACACGTGCCAGCAGCCTACAGTTACTTTCCCCTCAGCTTCCTCATCGCACATTACCACGCCATCCAAATGGCTCATCAAGAGAAGAGCTCAGCAAGGACATCAGCAGGGTCAGACTCTCTGTTTGTCTGCATTGATGTTTGTCTATCTCTCTGTCCATTACTAAAAATTGGTCTTTTTTTAAAATAGAATTATCAGAAAACTTGATTATCAAACTTGATTTGGAAGATGGAATACATGCTAAACTTATCTGGTGTTTGCTTAAAAAAAAGGTCTCTCGGATTAGAGATGCCTGCGTATGCAGATGCATACATGGACATTTGTTTCTTGCTAAGAGTTAGAGTGTCACTTAGTCACAGTCCTACTCATATCTCTGTTATAGATGACTAACTGCAGTGTCATTTTCCAATTCAAGCTAGGATAATGAGCCAAGGCAATACTTTGCCCTCTAACTGAAAATGATATTGTACTGTTAACCCAGTAAATGTCTTACAACATCATGTCAGATTTATAATGGGAGCATAGGTAAAACTGCTGGGTTTACAAAACATGAGACCTCCGACCCCAATGACAATGGCTTCTTTGGGTAAAATAACCTGGATTTTGTTTGTTTAAAAGAAATACTGTTATTGCAGACTACCAGTAAATCATTACGCACCATTCCATGTGCCGATGATAATAAAGGATGAACAATTTTATTGTTTCTCGTTTGAGAGACATCATACAGCAACTACAAGAGCATTAGAGCCATGTAAAGCTTAAGACAACACGGCAAGCTATACGTTAATGTACACCAGTTCGTTACCAAAAATGACGAGTTTAAACAAATTTAAGAAATGCTGTAGTTTGTTGTCATTTGGTGGAACCCAAATGTTGCCTTTAATTCTAGTAGAAAATATTTAAAAATGCTTATTCTCCTCGAAATGCTAACCTTATGTGATGCTGAGACACTAGCACATACTTTCAAAATGCTACTGTAGATTGTAAAATGTTGCCAGCGGTCCTGCTGTGTCTTTAATGAAGCATCAGCATGTTCAGATTGCAGCAGCATGCACCATCCAGATAAAGAAAGTTAGAGCACATTACAGCAAGATATAGAGGCAAGCTATTAAGTTTTGCTTTGACCAGAGGGCTACAGTTTGGGCACAGTTGTCTGTTTGATTTGTCTATCGGGGTTCAAACGTTTATCCTAACAAATGTTTCATGTTGGGGTTCCTTAATTAGAAATGAGTCTGCAGTTTACCATTTCTGTCAGGACAAAGGAAGAAAGTTTTGAGATTATTACTCTCAAGTAATAGTTACAATGGAACTTTTGAATTTGGCCTTTCCTCTTGTCAAATCTTGGAGATTATTGACAAAACGTTATAAAGAATGATGATAAGAAAGCGATTAGGTCATATACTGGGTTGTACAGTAACAACCAGGTGCCTATTATTCCTAGAATACCCCCTCAAATTTAACACCTGTATGAGGCAGTGTCCTGACTAAGGTAACACTTCACATTGACACATCTGACATTTGTTATTTTTTAGTTTTATGTGGGGGGAAAACATGTCTATTACTCTGAACTGTTTAGAGTCTAACCCCAACCTTGTGACATACTAAATCCAGGTGTAACCCTAATCCTCTAACCCTATACAGTATCTGCACATATGGTGGCATTGACAATAAAGAACCTTGAACCTATAACCCTGAGACTATCCTTAAACACCAACCCTCTAAGTATAATCCTAAGCCTAACCACACCACTAATCTTAGGTGAGTGAGAAAGGTTACCAGAAAAAAAACCCTGTATTTTCTGATGCCTTTGTCATTTTATCATTTGTTACCCTATATGTGTGTGTGTGTGTGTGTGTGTGTGTGTGTGTGTGTGTGTGTGTGTGTGTGTGTGTGTGTGTGTGTGTGTGAGATATATATCACAATATAATTTATTTAAATTTACACAACAATGAGGGTACAGAACAGAAATCAATTATAAATATTAAAATTTAGGTAGATTGATCGATGTAAGGTTCATAATCTACAGTCATGTGAAAAAATGAGGACTGCCTATGAAATCCTGTGTTTTTTTAACGTCAAGTCAAGACAACAAGCTTTTATTGTCGTTTCAACCATATATAGCTGATCCACTACACAGTGAAATAAGACAACGTTTCTCCAGGACTATGGTGCTACATAGAACTAAGACAGAGCTAAGAACTTATTTAAGTTAGTCCTAGATACATAAAGTGCATCTGTGCAACCTGGTGCAAACAGTGCAGGACAAAAGACAAAATGACAGTGTGGGACAAAAGACAGTGCATCAAAAAATACAAGACAATACACAAAAACCGCACCGACCAGTGTAAATACTGTGTTCTATATTGCATGTGCATAACATATTCGGACGTATGGATATTTAATATCAATTTTAACAACACTGAGAGATTCAAGTAATATAACTAAACAATTAAAACTGGAGGAAAAACCTTTTAAAACTTTCTGTCAAATGTAATTTTAAAAAAAAATGCAATTTCTGCTGAGGAAGAAATTAGGACATTCCCACATTTATTCCCACGCAAACTGGCTAAAATCACACACAGGTGTATTACATCAGGTACACATGATTGTTACTCAGCATATTGAAGGAGGCTTGCCCTATTTAAACCTCAGCCATTTAGTTTGGTGTGCTCCTGACTGTTGAAGTGAGAGTGAACACCATGGTGAGCTTGAAAGAATCTTCAGAAAACAGATTGTAGCAGCTTATAGAGTAAGTCTGGTAAGGGAATTAAAAAGATCTCAAAAGAATAGGAAATCAGCCATTCCACTGAAATCATCCTGGAAAATAGTCTACAAGTGGAGGACATTCAAAACGACATTCAAAACGAAGTCTAAAATTTCATCACAGGACCTACAGCAGGCTCTTTCTACTGTTGATGTGAAAGTGCATGCCTCTACAATCAGAAAGAGACTATACAAGTTTAGCTTGTATAGTTGCTGTAGGTGTGCAAGCAAGAAACCTTTGCCCTTTGTTTGGTGTAATCCAAATGCAACATTCCAAGAAACAAACCTTATACCAAATGTGAAAGCTCTTGGTGGAAGTGTCCTGGGTTTGTGAAACCTCTTGGTGGAAGTGTCCTGGTTTGGGGATGCTTTGCTGCAGCAGGACCTGGCCAGCTCACCATCAAGGAATCCATCATGAATTCTACCATGCATCAGAGGGTGCTCAAGGAACATGTGAGACCATCTGTCAAAAGAAATTTAAAGCTGAAGTGGAACTCGACCCTGCAACATGACAGTGACCAAAAAACACACCAGTAAAGCCACCAAGGACTGGCTGAACATGCAAGAAACTCCTCAAACATCTCACAGCTGAAATGATTGTGGTGAGGATCGGGGCAAACTTTCAACAGACAGAAGTCAGAGACTGGTAGATGGCTACAAGAAGCTTCTAATTTATTAAGTTTTTTTGAGTTATCTAAGTTATTTGAGCCAAAGGGGTAACACTAGCTATTAGCGGGTAGGGTTTTTAATGAGTAAAACAGTTTAAAAGAGTAAAAAGGTTCATTTCAACAGTTTTTTTAAATTATTTTTATTATTATTATTATTATTATTATTGTTGTTGTTGTTTATCTTCAATTAAATGACTTTCTTTTCCAGAATTTAAAATTAAAAACAAGATTAGACATCAATATGTGAACATTTCTTAATAAAGAACTGAATATTTAATGGGGGTATCCTAATTTTTTCACATGACTGTATATGTTGATCATTTCAGGGTCAACTTTGAACCAATTAAACATTTCATTAATTTATTTGATCAGTAATACACACTTTGTATTTGTATTATAAATCATCATACAAATGCTTATTCTGTCATTCCTAGGACCAATTTTGTGTGGCCAGTCCAGCTACAAGCATATATTGTGGACATGTACTAAAACTGGTGTACCTGGATGAAACCCACACAAACAAATGGATATCTTGCAAAACTACTGTACATTCAGACAGTAATTGGAGCTTATGATCAGACCCTGGAGCTGTGAAGCAGCAACACTGCTCCACCATGCTGCTACCAAATCAAATTATGTTTTGATTAGTCCCTAATACAGGGTTTGCGATTCCCAAGCTTGTAATAGAGCCATTTCTGTTCTGAAACATGTATAGTTGCTTTTTATGATATTTTTTAAGTGCAGTGCCTACATTTGTAAGGTGTTGGTGTATTGCTTTTCAAAAGCAACTCATTTTGAATCGTTGCTTTTAGCAATTTTTTTGTGCAACTCAAGTAGTCCATAAACCCCATCATCTTGAGCTTAGTCATGTATTGATGAATGAGCCAACTAAGAAAAACCTGAATAGAAAATTGTAAAACAACCTCTTGTCCTCTGAAATGGGTGACTAGGACTAAGGCTTTGATTGCATTTGGTTTTAAATCATACATAATTGTGGTATAGGTCTAAGAACCTTTCAGGTAGACAATTAGCATTTTGACCTCTTAGTCATTGTTTCTAGTCTATAAAATTAAAAATTAAAGAATAAAAAACTAAGTCTGCCACTAACTAGCTAAATAACAACGCACTGCACAGAATAAATACCTTACTGTTTCTTGTTTGTTTTAACAGAACGATCAGTCTCCAAAGGAGAAGCCTCACTCTCATGGCCCAATTAAGGACTCGACAAGGGACAACACTTCTTACCACTCACAACGTGCCAAAAATGAGGTCTGAGTCTTAAGATGATTAAGCTGCGTATCAAGTCTAGATTCATTCATTCATTTTCTTATCCGCTTATCCGAACTTCTCGGGTCACGGGGAGCCTGTGCCTATCTCAGGCGTCATAGGGCAACGAGGCAGGATACACCCTGGACGGAGTGCCAACCCATCTCAGGGCACACACACACTCTCATTCACTCACACACACACACACACTACGGACAATTTTCCAGAGATGCCAATCAACCTACCATGCATGTCTTTGGACCCGGGGGAGGAAACCGGAGTACCCGGAGGAAACCCCCGAGGCACGGGGAGAACATGCAAACTCCACACATACAAGGTGGAGGTGGGAATCGAACCCCCAACCCTGGAGGTGTGAGGTGAATGTGCTAACCACTACGCCACCGTCTTCCAGGAATTACCAGTTGCCCGAAAACAGGAGTGCTTTGTAGTCATGAGTGTTAGGTGAAGAGGTTGGTCTTTAGTGCTGTAGATGTTTGGACAACCAGGTGGAGTTAATTCTACCACCTGGGTGCCAGGACAAGAAGACACTTGGTGCATGCTTTCCTGGTGGGTCCATTGGAGCTATGATAGATAAAGAGCAGGGTGTTATGAGTATGTTAAGGTAAGTGGGTGCAGGTGTTTTGGGTTTTTTGGAAGTTTAATAAGCTGATGAGCTGAGAATGTACAGTAGCAATATGGTGGTGGAGAGAACTTGGAAGGACCTGCATGACCAGGTCACTTTAGTGACGTGAGGTGAGAAGGATAGTTGGTTGCCTAAGACTACCATCTGTTGCGCTGCATGACACTTTGACAGATCTGAGAGTTGTCCAGAGAGATCACAAGATCTTGACATGGGAATGCCGCTCCAGGTCTGTCCACCAGTTCAGTCCTGCTGGGATTTAGTTTTAGCTGATGAGCTGCCGTGCATGATGAGATGTCTGCCAGACCTGCTGAGATCTGAAGGAGGAAATAAGATAATGAGTCATCAACATTGGTGTCATCCATGTGAGGATATGACCCCACTAAGAGAACATGATCAGCTGGTGAACAGAACAGCACCCTGCACCTGGAGGTCTATTGGCACACAGTGTAGGGTCCAGGTTTATCTGTGCTACACCGATTCCTTATTTTATTTTTGCTTTGACCACCAGAGAATAAAATTCTTTCCTTGCAGCTTCTTCAAGTCTTCTCCTCAAGTAAATATTAGAAAGTCAGGTGCCTGACTTGATGTAGGAGCACCATATAGCATACTTTAAATGGAAGCATGTTGCCAGGTCTCTGCCATAGGTACAACATCATTCTCAATCGATTGCACCGGCTGTGTAGCTTCTTCAGATGGCACAGTGCATTATTTACCCCAGGATAGAGTATTTATTTAGACATATTCTAATGTAGGGCAATGTAGGATTTTGCAAATGTACACCCAGGTAATAAATAGATGACAGTGACGAAGTCACCAAAATCTGACAGCCGGACCACAACCTTAACTCAGTGTCAAAAATATTAATTTTCAGGAACTACCTTTGCAGTGCATCAAACATTTTCAAGTTGTATTCCACCAGATATCAGGGGTCTCGTTCCTTGAGACCTCCAAGTGATGAAAAATCTTTCTGGTGGAATCTTACTGTTGCTGGTGGAAGCACAGTTTTACAATGTTCTGCACCAAAATGGCATGAAAGGGACTACTATGAACTAGTTTATAAATGATTTGATGCTTTTTTTTCTTTGCCCAGATTCCAAATTCTGTGAAATGTTTGTGGTAGCTAGCAATTGTGCCACTTGCCTGTCCTTCAGTCAATTATATCTGGGAATCACCTGCTTTCTGGGTTGGATGTATTCCACTATGTCATCAGAGATGGTTTCAAATGACTCCAAAGCAGTGCATATGATGTACAGCAAGGCTAGGTGTGTAGGAAGCATGAGAAAAAGTAGTGTGGAGCTAATTTATTTATGCTGCATTCTATTCTTCCTTTGCTCAAGGTTGGGATGTACCATGATCCACATATGGAAGATGGAACCTCATCCAAGGAGAACCGATTGATCTATAGTGATTCTATGCCACGTCGAGTGGGCAGCTTTTACCGAGGTATTCACAAATGTGGGATGAGAATAAATGTAGATTTTTTACTTTTTATATCATATTAGTGGACAGACGAACCAACCACTTACTATGATTGGGTGTCTCGTGTGTGCACTTATGTATACCCTAGTTCCTTCTCCACGACCAGACAATTCCTTCCATGATAATGTGCCTCAGAGCAGAGTTCCACCTGTATCGGCAGACAGTGCTGCCATGGCTAACCACTCCAAACGGCAGACAAACTTTGACCCCTGGTGAGTAGTCACTGTTAGCATGCCTGTAGCAAGCAGATATGAGTTTCACCGCTCAAAATTTTTGAGGATTATTTCCAGAATTAATATTAGAAGGACATTGTCAATAATGATGTTTTGAATGTCTGGAAGTATCTCACACTATATTTCTTTTGATTTTGATTTTAGGAATAACTCCGAGGCGATGGTTCTGAACCCACCAGAGATTCCAAAACAGAAGGAAAAACAGGGTTTCTTTAGAGCAATAAAGAAGAAAAAGAAGAAGTCACAACCAGTGAGCCTCGTACTTTTCAGTTATTTACCACGACTGGATTCGGTCCGATAATAGACGAAAAACCATTTAAATTATGCAGTGGTCTTGTGTAATTTAAATGGGGATCGTAGCATTAAAATAAGCATGTGTAACTGAAAGAGAACATTATCCAGGATGGACAAATGACAAATCAGTAGCTAGCCCGCAAAAGCAAGTAAAAGCTCTAGCTCTCTTCTTTTTGAACCAGCATCTTTATTTTCTCTTGAAATGTTGAACTATGTGGTTGCATTGTGTCCATGCTAGCAGGACAATTATGCAATGGCTTTGTGCTACACATTCTGATTCACACTTTCAACTTCAACTTCAACTTTATTCATTTATATAGCACATTTTACTGCAATTTCAATTGCCCAAAGTGCTGCACAATATTACAAAAAGCATAAAGCAATATACTGTATATCAGACCGATTGTAACAAAGAAAATGAAAACAGATAAAGAATAAAATACATAAAAGGGAAACTGATGAAAGATAAAATGAAATAAAATACAGTATAAAAGCATCAAGAAACTATCTCTAAACAAGGTCTATTCTCAACCAACGCTAAATGAAAAAGATATGTTTTTAAACGAGACTTAAAACCTTCCAAAGTTGAGGCCTGCCGAATATGCAAAGGGAGGCTGTTCCACATTTTAGAGGCGATGACCATGAAAGATCTATCGCCCCTAGATTTTTTTGAGGAACGGGGAACTGCCAGTTGAAGTTTATCTTCTGATCTCAGAGACCTGACTGGAGAATGATCCTTTAAGAGGTTGGTGATATGGCTTGGGGCGATGTTGTGAAAAGCTTTAAAAACCATCAATAAAATTTTGAAATCAATTCTATACTGGACTGGAAGCCAGTGAAGAGTAGATAATACAGTATGTAGTTACAGTATGTGGCGGGTTACAGTATGTGTTCTCTAATTATTGTGCCAGTTAGAAACCTAGCTGCCGCACACTGATAAAGACTGATTAGTCTGACTGGAATATATAGTTCTACTACCAACCATCCATCATGATTCCCAGCTAGTCCCAGCTAGGGAAAGTGGTGGCTAAGGTGGTTACAGCTGTGGGTCATTTATTGGAGGACCGGGGTTCAAGCACTGCCAAGCTGCCACAGTTGGACCCTTGAGCAAGGCCCTTAGCCTTCACTACTCCAGGGGCACTACATCTTGGCTGACCCTGCACCCTGGCACAAACCTCCAAAGCCGGGATATGCAAAAAAACAAAAAAGAATTTCACTGAATTCCAGTCAATGTGGGATTTGGAGGCACACTCTCTAGTTGCAACTTCAAGGTCCATCACAACAGCTTGAAGCACATTAGTTTAGCTTCCATACCAAAGGAACCAAGTAGGATTTCTTTTCTTTTCTTTCCTTTTCTTTTCTTTAGCTGTTGATAATATAAGTAAAAAAGCTAATTAGAAACAATGTCCAGTACAACTGACTACTGATTTGTCCATCTCTCTGCCATCCAAGAAAAATCATGATGTAGTAACAACTCTAAAATTTGAATGGGACCAACTTAACCTATCACTTAATGCTAATTTTCTACCACTTTCAGTGTAATTGCAGAAATCTGGAAATCAGAAACGTCATTTAACAGCTGCAAAGAGGCTTGCTTTATGTGTCTATGTGTGTGCTGTCTCTCTGGGTCGCTTGGTATGTCTTTGTCTCTTAGCCAGCAGTATATGTGTGTGTTTGTAAGAAATCTATACTAAATGTGAATAGTCCATGTTTGTTTGCTTTCTAAACTATTCTTCTCTTTTTAATTGCTTTTGCAGTTTTTCCTCTTGCAATTTACACAAAATGAATGAAATCAGTGATAAATGGCTTGATAATCCATATGCACACGCAACAAAATGGAGTCCCATTAGTTAGTTAATCTAGCACAAGCTACACCAATCTGGGTTTAGTGAAAATACCATTTTAAATCATTTATAGGATCAAGGCTAATACTAGTCTTATTAGCTCCATTATGTGATCCTAATTCTCGCCTGTGATATTCTAGTAGCTAAATGTAATGAAGCAACATTATCTAAAGCTAATGCTAGCATTTGAGATACTATTAGCCTTATTAGAAAGCTATATTATGTAATGTTAATACTAATCTGTGGTATTCTGTTAGCCCTAGGATATAAATAAAGCTAACGCTAACCTATGATATTCTGTTTCTTGTTAGAACGGCTTGGTTTTTATATCAGTTTAATTTGAATTTATTTAAGTGAGGAGAAAAAAATCTTTTCAACTATTAAAGGAAATAAACAATAGGCTGGCCTAATTCACTATGATCGCTAAATTCTCTAACAGGGCTCAAATCCCTCAAGCTTAAATCCAGATAATGTTTATAGCATTACCCCCAATAGCCCCTTGACTGACCCACCCCCACCCCTAACACCACCACCTTCAGACTGTCATAAGCAGACCCAAGCAGAGTGTCTGTGATGGAAATCTGCCTCTCATCGAAAAAACATGCTCTGTGTGCAAACTCTAAGCCATGGGTCTGTATGTTCATCTCATCTGCCGCTGGCCTTTTTCTGCGTCTTATATTCCAGACGGAGGGCTGCGAGGGAAGGAACCCGAGCATCAAGAAAAGCCTTTTCCCCCTCTTTAACTCAAAGAATAGCTTAAAGCATAACTCCTCTGTGCTTCCTGTCCTTGCTCAGCCCATGGTACAGCACTCATGGAACCGTCCCACTCCACATTGTTTGCCATGTTGACATCACACCAGAGTCTCCACTGCATGTGGTTTAAATGTAGCCATCACTTCTTTTGGTTTTTAGATAATCAGTAGTATTTGTTCAGTGTGACATCATGAGCATTGGGCCCAGATTCATGTTATCATTAACAGTGCTCATTACCAGCACCATGAGTGAATCCTTAGCATTTAGAAAACGCATGGATCTATATACATTAACAAGTACTTCTATTAAGCATGCGGTCTAATTTTATGGATCTGGTCCCAACTGTTTCTACATGTGAAACATCATCACCATTCCTGCTAGTCTAGCAGCACAAGCATGTCATTAGATGCATGGAACTTCAGCAGTGCCTGCTTTCAGTGGATGTACAGCTACATTTACAATTCTCCAGAAGCAGGACATAGCAGGAGAATGGAACACGATGTGTCCCCAACACCATTAAAACAAAAACACAAACATATTTGAACTAGTTAGTAGAGACAGTGGCTGGGGGTGTCCTAATAGTCCAGCTAATTACACACTGTGTAAGAGCATATTAACATGCACTCACTGAGCACTTTATTAGGAACAGCTGTACCCAAACTGTACATTTATATCTTTGTCTAATCATGTGGTATGATATTTGGTGGTAGCTCAGTGGTTAAGGTGTTGGGCTACTGATCAGAAGGTCATGGGTTTGAACCCCAGGTCCACCAAGCTGCCACTGCTGGGCTCCTGAGCAAGGCCCTTAACCCTCAGTTGCTTAGTTGTAAGTCACTCTGGATAAAGGTGTCTGCTAAATGCCGTAAATATAAATGTAATGCAGATACAAATCAAGAGCTTGAATTTGCCTTAATTTAGCAGCCTTTACAACCTTGGTCAGCAGAAAAGCATCTCTAGTAGAGATGGATTGAACTAGAACAGCAGAAGACCACATGAGATTTGATGCACACTCCCAGCCCGCTGGCCTCATGCACGTTATTTGTGTTTTTTTTGGTTTCCCTTTCCTTGCTCGATTGTCGCTGTGGTTTTGGTTCTTTTTTTGCACACTTTTTTTTTTATCTGCATGGTTGCCAGGTTGCAGCTGAAGGCCAACAGGACCAGCTGGTGCTCCAAAGACCAGTCAAGTCTTCGTCCCACCACAGCAGCCGTCACCGGAACCGGGACAGAGAACGGGACAGAGACAGGGACCGGGATAGGGATAGGAACCGAGAGCGAGGTCATGAGCGAGAAAGAGACAGAGACAACACCTGGCCTGTAGAGAAACATACAAATGTGCAACCTCAGGCAAGAAACCGATGGCTTTTTTCTTTTTTGTAACTCTATATATTTTTACCTTATTATATTTTGGAATTTTTATAATTCTGACTCTTTAAAACAGGGATTTACACATAAACATTACATTAGGTTCACTATTTCCTCTGTTTTTATTTACCTTTAGAACCAACCTCTTAGGTCTTTGCGTAAGTTGCTGCACCTTTCCTCTCCTCCTTCGTCCTCAACAGCTGTTAGCCAGCCTCCTCCTCCTCCTCCTCCAGATCGCTCATCTGAAATACGCTTCCAGCCACTTGCCAACCCGCCACCCAAAGCAGCACCTCCAAGCATGCCTGAAGCACGGGCCATTTCGGTGGGCAGCATCACTCCGAACACCAAGAGCCGTAAGCCACACAACTACCCTCTGCCAGGGCAGATAGAGTCCGCTTGGCATGCCACAGCTCCCTACCCCGACCAAATGGCCAGCAAAGCTGGGCAGAATGGCATCGGCTTTGCCAGGGCTGCTCGTCCACGGATGCCAAACCTCAATGACCTGAAAGAAACCGCTTTGTAGGGGCAGACATATCTTCTTTCACTCTTCTGACAATTTGGGAGTGTCTGCAAAGCCAATATCACTTCCGCACTTAACGACGAATCTGGCCAGAAGGTGGCACTAATCATGTCTTGTTTTTTTTTTTTTTTTAATCATCTACATCCTTTGATAGAATTTGTATCTGTTAACAGGTTCAGTTTTCAGTTCTTGACATTGATGATGTATCTAAGTATTTGTATAAGGAAATTTATCAGCTGGGGGGGTAAATGAACCATGGAATAGTAAGAGCTTTAGTTTATACACCAGAGAATGTATAAATATTTATTGTGTAATAATTCTATATTTCATGGAGATTATTTAATTAATTATGAGTGTCTTACTATTTAATATATACATTGTACAGAGTGCATTTTATTGTTGTAACAAATGGTACATATTATTATTATTATTATTATTATTATTATTATTATTATTATTATTGAACAGTTTGTTCTGTTAGGAATCCTCTACTGCCTGGACACTTAGGCATCTCATCTTTTACAGATTTTGAGATCTAACTGCCCATTAACACAGAAGCTACACTGTCAGAGGCTAACTCTCATCACATGATCTTCAGCTAATCAATGACAGGATTTTTTTTTTTTTTTGCTTGCGCATTCTTTTGCTTTTTATTTTCTTTGATTTTTTTCCCGTAAATTAAAATCTGAGTTGTAAGCCAAACCCAGTCCAAATGGCTCTAGAAATGGACGGTGGGCCACAGTAGAAGCACGTCAGTGATTAGCTCAGCAGGGCTATTGTCGTATAACGAATGGCTGACGATCACCTAGGCACATCATCAGGTTTTGTTCCGAAACTGTTTATCACATTCCCTCATTGACTCGCCTTTTTACTTACCTTTTGGAAGAATCTGTGTTTAGTCGGTAGAGTTCAGGCTGTTTATTAGTGTACGTATGAGCAAGAAAAGGTTATACACCAATAATGTTCCAACCACCTGTACTGTAGGTCCCTGTTGTGCCACCAATTCATTTAGCTCTGATTCATTTAGGCATGGACTCCACAGTCTGATTAGACTGATGGGCCCTTGAGCAAGGCCCTTAACCCTGACTGCTTCGGGGGTGCTGTATCATGGCTGACCCTGTGCTCTGACCCCAACCTCCAAATTTGGGATATGTGAGGAAATAATTTCCCCGTGCTGTAATGTCTGTGACAAAGTAAAGGATTTTATTTTGTCTGAAAATGTGCTGTGGCATCCGGCACCAGCAAGTCCTGTAGGTTGTAAGTTGAAGCCTCCATGAATCCGACCACTTTGTCCGGAATATCCCACAGATGCAGGATCAGATTGAGATCTGGGGATTTCGGAGGCCAAGTCAACACCTTGATCTCTTTAGACACGTTCCTTAAACCATTCCTGAACAATGTTTGCAGTGTGGGTCTGGGAACATCATCCTGCTGGGTTTGGTAACATTGTTTACTTCACCTGGCACTGGTTTATTGGTGGACATGAAGTAAACTCGCAAACCAGACGAGGGACTCGGGTACATTTTGTCAAAAAAAAACAAGGACAAGATACGCAAAGATAGAGAGAGCCTTGACATCAACCGATAACAGAATTATTTTCTCTACCATTACAATACTCTTGAGAATAATTTGTTTCCCCCCCAAACGTAAAAGTGTACAATAGACATCATATAGAGTAGTAATAACATACACAGGGAGTTGTAGGGTTGTGACATGATACTCAATTGAATAAAAAAAGCGTGGGATTGCTGCTATACCTTAATCCTGATATCAGGAAATTGCAATTTTTCTATCAGGAAGCATCGCATCACCCTGTCTGTGACTGTGAAACTGACTGTGCAACTTGCCAAAGAAAACTGCATTATATCCAGTGCTCTCTGACCTCTTACACTTTCTCCTTAAGCTGTCAGTAATCGTCTGAAGTGTTACAGAGCTGACGTGCTCTACCAAACGACCAGAAGTCAATGAGGGAGTGTTAACAGGAAGTGAATCTTTTCAGGATGTTGACTTTACAAGTACAGTAATAGAACACGGTTGTGAATATTTTTTCAAATCATTCTGAATAAGATACAGAGACCTCCATAACACTGAATATGTTTCAGCCTCACAGATGATCCTATATCAGATATATAATATATAGAAATACAGTGTATATAAGATTGAGAATATGAAAGATGATGAGAGATGAATTCTCTCCTTGTAAAAAAATTTAAAAAAAGGTGCAATATCTGGATGATAAATATTTTACTCCTTTAAATGGATTTAATAACGACGGTTAAAGGTTATATTTAACTTTCAGGAATTTACCGAGAGATCCCAAAAAGAAACAGAAAGAGATATCTAACTGAGAGTTTCAACACGCATTATTTTTTTGTTATTCCTTTTTTTTTTTTTTTTTTGGGTAATAAAGCAATGGTGCACTTTAAAGCTGTGTTTCACGGTGAAGTGTATCGTGCCCATTTGGTGTTTTCTAGATGGCAACACCACACCCCATTACACCAAACCAACCCCCACCACCCCGACCCTCTAAATCCATGGGTTTATCACGACCATTTTCTAGAGAACTGCACTGAATGTGGATTTTTTTCATGACTCATCATGTGTAATCGAGCAACTTTACATTACAACTTACAGTTAAATATTTAGCACCATTTTAAATCACTTTACTTTGTTGTACTGGTTTTTTCATCACGTCATCGCCTTCGGTTCACCAGACTATAAAGGTACTTCGACCGATACTTTGCATCTAGGCTTGTTATTTCTCGTCTTGGATCAGATCGGAAACTGTTTTCTACGAAGGCCAAATGAAGGTCACGTCATCGTTCTGTGGTGATTTGTATAATTCCGTATTTTAGTTTCATTCAATTTGGTTGTACATCTGTCTTTTACAGCATATTAACCCGCCTTGGCATATTACCAGCTCATATAGCATGCCAATGCAATGCCAAGTCTTTTTTATTTGTTTGTTTGTTTGTTTATTTATTTATTTATTTATGTTTACTAGCAGCATGACCTAAATTAAAGTTGGAGGATGACGGCTGGAGGCACCGTGTGCTTTAATGCTCTACAAATTCACTGTTGTTGGGTGTGTTGGAGGAGCAGTGAACACCGTGTAAACCCAGTACTGATGTTGTCCTTCACACATGGAGTTTATTTATTTATTTATTTTAATCCCCCCCCCCCCCCCCCAAAAAAATGATTTCCCATATGAATATCATAGAACTGCTTATTCAAATATCTATACTCGATGTCTATCAAGCATATCAGACCAGGATGAAAAACGCCACAGCTGATTAGATTTCACCCTGATGGTGTATAAAATCAAATAAAAGTGAACACGACCGCTGAAAGAGAATTTCATCCCTCACACGAAAGACGGCGAATGAAAACCTGTAACCGGTTTTCGTCCGTCGTTTATGCCACTTTTCATAATGTTGATTCTGTTCCTCAAATCTGTCACTACCGTGATGACAGAAACTCAAAGACCTTCGGACCTAAAACTAGAGACGAGCTTTCTCAAAATCTCAAATATATTCAGTTCAATTCTATTATTGTTATTGTTGTTATTATTATTATTATTATTATTATTATTATTATTATTATTATTATTATTATTACTTGATGCCCTTTCTCTCTCTCTCTGATAATATTTTTTTTTCTTTCTTTGTTGTTGGGATTTTTCATTATTTGTGCCAAACATTTACATACCATCAGCAACAATAGGGGTACAGCAACTTTTTTCTTTTATATACATTTCACATTTGAATATTTATTCTTTGCATTTTGTTAATTAGATTGTTGTAGAAAGTATTTCGAAAATTGTGTGTGTGTGTGTGTGTGTGTGTGTGTGTGTGTGTGTGTGTGTGTGTGTGTGTGTGTGTGTGTGTGTGTGTGTGAGAGAGAGAGAGAGAGAGAGAGAGAGAGAGAGAGAGAGAGAGAGAGAGAGAGAGAAAATGAACTTTAAGGTCAGAGGACACACATGTGTTATTAGCTGCTAGTGTGTGTGTGTGTGTGTGTGTGTGTGTGTGTGTGTGTGTGTGTGTGTGTGTGTGTGTGTGTGTGTGTGTGTGAGAGAGAGAGAGAGAGTCTCTCATGGGTTGAACTCAAAGGGTGGCAGTTTGTTGAATTCAGTGTGTTTATGGATTGATTTTTTTTCCCATACAAAACGAATATGGAAACGAAACCTCTTCCGACCTCTGACCTCACCGACACGGAAAGGAAAAGCTGTGGATTTGATTTCGACTCCATTGATTACACGCTTCCAAAAAATCTCAGTTTCATACCTCTCGTACGGTTACCTGTGACCCGGACTTTTTTTTTTCATCACCTCTGGCTGTGGTTGTTTCAAGTATTGGCATGTCTGAGACAAAAAAAAAAAAGCATTTCTATTGTATAAATACCTGTAATTAATAACAAATAAAACCATGTCCTACTAAAAACAGACCTGTCTTTAAGTCTTTCTGGGTTTATTCTTATTAAAAGAACGCATATAAAAAGTCTAGAGACAAAAAAACTCTGTAAAATATTTTTATGAAATAAAAATGAAACCAGGATGATCGTGTGCAAAAATAACTGAGAAAGTAATAACTGAGAAAGTGCATAAGTATGTACACACTTAAACTAATACTTTTTGAATTAATTCCACAACTGGTTTATTGAGTAAGAGTCTAGCAGCATGACTCGGTAATATTTTCCCGCTCTTTTTGCAAAAACATTCTAGATCGTTCCATGGCGTCTGCCGTGTATCGTGTTTCAGGTCGTGCCACAACTTTCTTGGATTCTGGCTCTTTCTGGTCATAAAAATCATTGTTCTTCTTTTGGTTTTGGACATGATAAAAGGAAAAATTCCCCAGTCCTGGTTGAAGAAAAGTAGCCTGACATTCTGGTGCCACCACCACCAGGCTTTGTTGTTTGTATTGGGGATGTGGTAGCCGAGTGGGTAACTGTGGTGGACTACTGATAGGAAGGTTGTGAGCTTGAATCCCACTTCCACTAAGCTTCCATTGCTGGGCCCCTGAGCAAGGCCCTTAAACCTAAAGTGCACAGATGTATAAAATGAGATTAAAAGGCAAGTCGCTCTAGATAAGTGCTTTTGTCAAATCCTGTAAATTGACAATGAAAGCTGGACGACGAACTGTGATGCAGACGAGTCCACCACCGAGAAGACTATCATCTTATCTGGCCCAGGCTGGGTCCAAGAAATGCACTGTATGCCAGGTGAGACAGGGAAAAAACATATGTACTGTATGACGAAATAACAAGGGATCGTCAATCACATACAGCATATGAAATATATTACTCAGTACAGCCAAATCTTTTATATGCTGCAATTTTATTCACCCAAACATCTATTTTGTCAGTTAAAGTTTAACACTGGCCTCATATTTCAGCACATTTTGCCACTTAGTTGTTTGACACTTTGTAGTCTTTGAGGCTGTACCTTTGTTTATCCACAATACAATACAGGGAATTGATGTCACATGAGCGAAGCATTGGAATGGAAACTGGTCGCTAACAATAATAATGCTCTGGAACTGAGTAACTGAATGAATTTATAGAGGCTTTTTTAAAGAATGTGGCCATCGGTTGGGAAGATTTCACTCAATCGTTCTGAAGGCTAAGGAGCTTCCTAAAGTTGTCTGAGACGGCGTTATTAAACAACAGGAGAGAGTTTAAACAGCTTTGTGTGTTCAACTGGTTTGAAGATATGGAGGTTGAGTTAAAGAACAGTGGCTCAGTTAAAGAAGGTGATAGAGTCACATGACAAGAGCTGCAGCTAAAACTTTTCATAAAACACATCTTTGTCTCTGTACATATTCATTGGAACAAAGTGAAAAAGCATTTAATGTGGATCTAAGCTTTGAAATGCTAAAACAAAGCATTTTCATGACCTCTTCTTTATTTTTATTTTATGCTCCCACTTATGGCAAGCATGTGAAAGGATTTAGTGTGCTTTTAATGCTTTGAATAAAGAACACAACAACTAAAAACCAATTGGATATTTTTAAATGTATTTTATATCGTTATAAAAATCAACCCAGAAGGCTAATTGAGATAGCTAAGTAGTAAAATGTCTGCAGTCGTCTTTATATGGACCGTGTGGCATAAAAATGTTGGCCCAGGTTGGGTTGAGTTAATTGCATGCACTGGGGCATTAAGTGGGTCACAGGGGGTGACAGGCCTGAACTGAACTGAACTAAACTTCAGGGGCTTTATCATTTTCTCTCCTGTTGGAAGAAGGACAACGGTGTGTAATGGCTATATGAGCAGGTCTTAAGGAAATGTGGGAGGAGCCCAGTGCAGATAAAGAGTATTAGTCAAGGCCATTAGGACTCAGTGGATTATAGTAATCCAGTGGATTGACCATCGGGATTTTGCAGCACTCGAATGCAAGGCGAGATGGAATACAGTGCTGTGAAAGTTTTCTTCCTCACCCTATTGCTGATCAATAAAGGTAGGTGGCCATTAAGGATCCTTCGTTATATTTGCAATATTATCGCTTAATTATCAACCTAGTCTAACCAATCATTTGTCATGTAAGAATGATAACTTATTTCTAACAGGTCCTATAAGAGCTCAGTCCCAGCAGGTAGGTGAACGTTCTTTATAATTCTGTTACAATTCAATGTGTGAACACAAAGACGAAATTAGACGTCCTAGTGCATCGGTTGCCTCGTTTCATCTGCCGCTAGCCGATCGAAGACAATGAAAGCTGGACGACGAATGCTTGCAAATGCAACTGTGATGCAGACGAGTCCACCACCGAGAAGACTTCCATCTTATCTGCCCCAGGCTGGGTCCAAGAAATGCACTGTATGCCAGGTGAGACAGGGAAAAAACATATGTATAATACGAAATAACAATATATGAGATACGTTACTCAGTACAGCCATTTCATCTTCTCTGAAAAGTATTTGAGGTCTTCATTTTATATGTAAGGATTAAACCATGATAAACACACTGTTAATATATAATTAGAACAACAGTACATCATTATAATACCTGGAAATTGATTACGGCCTACCGAATTTTAATGTATTACAAATCTGAATTTACGGATTAACTGAGACTTCCAGTGTATGACATTAAGAAGTGAGAATGTGGAACACTGGGTCATTGCTTTTGTTCCTTTGAAAAAGACAGAGTGTGAAGTGTGTGTGTGAGGAAGCACCCAGACAGGTGGTGGACTGGAAAGTAATTAATCATTTGCTCGCAGCTTCACCAGCACCGTGTGAGGCATCAGTGCCTCCCACTGCTCCACAGCCAGCAGATAGAAATGCTCCATTTTGCAGATACACAGAGAGAGAGGGGGGAGAGAGGGGGGAGAGAGAGAGAGAGAGAGAGAGAGAGAGAGAGAGAGAGAGAGAGAGAGAGAGAGAGAGAGCAGATAAACATTTGCCCATCACCAGTTGGAATAGCACAAAGAAAAATAATATGATGGCAAGATTACACAGTGTCGACTCTGACACGTACTTCTGGAAGCACAGTAGAATTCAAAGAATTCAAAATGTTTTGCTGTAATTAATAAAGACACAGAACGGTTAGGATTCCATGATTGGGGTTACCATTTGCATCCCATAGATTTTACATTTACGAATAAATATATGCATAGATATACAGAGACAGATGTTTTGTAAAAGAAAGAAATGTAAAAGACACATTTTTAAATCACAGGTAAAAAACTATTTTCATGTTTCCAGAAGGTAAACAACTAAAAAAAGGTCCATTCCATGACCATTATAATGGTCAGAAGAAAGTATGACTTTCCAAATAATCCCTAATATAATTCTCTAGATAAAAATAAACCGACAACATTTCAAAATATTTTTAAAAAGCAAAGAGCTTAATCTGGCATCTGTTAAGCTTTAAGCCTCAACATTCACATTTGATCTATAAAAAGCTGTAAGGATTAAAGAGTCACAAGACCTGGACAGTAACATGAACGGTCCAGACATGAGAATGTGGCACTGGTGTACAACAGGATTTGTGATGCACTATTTTTGGTCATTAAACGGCTATCAGAAAGGCCATGAGCTTCAGCTGGATCATTTCTTTTTCTAATCCTGTAGCTTTTGCAGAAAAAAAAGGCGTATATCATTAGACGTGCTGCCCGAGGCTTTGAGCCAAGTCGACTTTTTTCTGGACTACTCTGCGTAGCTTTATGTCCTTTTAGAGATTATTCTGGAATCGAAACACAGTTTATTCATTCATTTATCTGACATTACCTTGGAAAAATGTCTCTTTCGCCTTTACATCACAACCCATGAGCTCTGTTGTGAGATTTGCGAAATTCTTTAAAACTGTACAATTTCAAACATTTTTCTTAATTAAGTAATTACAACAGTATTGTTAAGCATCTATTTTATTAGACATGTTTCTGACCTTGAAAACTATGTATGTAAATTATTTCCTAAAATAAAAAAGACAAGCTCAACAACCTAGCAAGTTAGCAATCTGTGCAAACTACTTTATACGGTATACATGCACAAAAAATGTCTTTTAGCTTGTTGATTAAATTGTTTGTTTAGTTTAGATGTGCTTAAAAAGCATTTGGGGTTTCTATTTTATTGGGTTTTCTTTCTTTTTTTTTAAATAAATGCTTGGCTAAAAATATAGCTAACTAACTCTGAGGGAACTTTGGCTAACTAACTCTGAGGTAATCATAGTTAACATTTATAGTGTAAAGACTTGCATATTTTTATTTGATCATGCTTAGCTTTAAAATAAGACAAACGAGAGAAAAAAACAGATGAATGTTTACACTAGAGTAGTGGTTCCCAAACTGTTTACAGAGACGTACAGCCCCAGGGATTTAACATCATTCTGCGGTCGTCGTTCCCACCCACACACACACACCACCACCACCTATAATTGTGGTCTTGATTTTTTTTTTTTTAACGTGAATTTTAAACACACCTAACTTCATAAAATAACTTATTTGATCAAATACAACTTTGGTATACAAATCTTTTTTTAATTTTTTAATGACTCACCGTAATGAGATGGATGTGCTTGAAATGACTTGAATAACTCTGGGATGTTTGCTTGTATCGGAGACAGTTTTAGTCTTAATTCATTCTTTATGCAGAGTCTGTGTCGATGTTTGTTCTTTAAGCTGGTAACCCACAGGTATGTTGTCGAGAAGGGCAGTAATGTTTTCACAGCGCGATCTGCTAAGGCAGGATACTATGCACACAAGGCTGTCCTGAAATCTGGTAGTGATTTTTGTGTAAACTCAATTTTCAAAGCGCCACTCGTAGAGATTTCAATGAGACTCTCTTGCTCAGAAATGGGCAGGTGTGCTGTGGTGAGGCAGAGAATGGATGGCGAATCCAGTGCCACATTGTTTGCATTGTCCGTCTCTGGAAAATATCATCATAAATATACCGGACATATGCCAGCAGCTGAGCCAAACCAGCTACATCAGTCGATTCATCGATTTGTAAAGCGTAGAAATTGCTGGATTTTATGCGAAGCAATAGTTGATATAAAACGTCTTCTGTCATATCAGCGAAGCGGCTGTGCATAACATGCGATACGTAAAGACGTGCATGACACTTAAGTGGACACAGATTTTTGTTGGCTGCAGATGGGGTAATTTGATTGGATGTCATGAATTTGATCTTTTATGGCACTACCTGGCTACTTTGCTGTGAGTACACTAGAGGGGGCAAGTCTTTATATTCAGTCTGAGAAATACGTCTGGTTGAATATTAGGTGCAGTATAATTATATTAACATTTCAGCATTTTGTTCGCGTACCCCCTCCGTGACGTGACGTACCCCCGTGGGTACGCGTACTCCAGTTTGGGAACCACTAGAGAGTGTGTTCATGCCATTATAGCTCGCTAATTAATTTGCCCTGTCAAGCTTAACATATTAAGTTATTCTGTAAATTACTACTTACTATTAACTGAGTTCATTTGTGGTTTTTGAGCCTGCTGTTAAACACTTAGACGCATTGGATAATAAAGGCTTATTTCCCAGAATGCCCATATCACAGACCCCTGGGCTTTGAGGCAGGATCGATTACTTCTGACCAAATCAGCTGCTCTAATCAAGATCAGTACACGGGTTGGTTCTCCTCATGGACTCCCAGCAAGGCCAGGCTAAACAACCAGGGGTTTGGGTGAGTGTCATTTATTAATTAAATGATTTATTGTGCTTGGTGTCCATGTCATTTATTTTCTTGAAATTTTTGAATCCTCTTATATTACAAGGCAAATCTAAAATCTGATTGGTCAAAAGCTGTTGAATATTCTTCTATAATATCAAGTCTGAGAGAAGGGCAGTAAGGTTCATATTAATGCGAGTTACTGATGCGTTATGTTTTCTATAGTTACCCTTCATTCACAGGGTCTCCTATAGCAACAACATTACAACTAACATTTAACTCTTTTTGAAGTATGACATCATTTATTAACAAATTACACACGCACACTCATGTCCTGGCACTAATATTTTTGTTTAGCATATTATGCTAAAATTGCACATATGTGCTTTTATTTCATAATAGTCATACGATTCTACCAATGACCTTCATTTTTTTATTCTTTCCCTTAAGTTTTTCCCTTTACTACCTACATAGCTAAACTGTATTTATATTGTTATTCTATATATATTGTACTTATTGTAACTTGATTTTTATCATACAGACCGTCAGAAAAAAGGCACCTCGCTTAACACTGTGTTTGCTTGTGTATGTGAGCAAACATGTTACGAATGATCGAGTATTATTTTAGGAATTATGGCAGATTAAAGCAGATTATCCCAGATAAATAATGACTCACCCACTGGTGTAGTCTACGTGATACGCAGGTATACGCCCTATATCCACTAGGAAAGGCCAAGGATTTCCGTATACCCACTTAAAAAGCGTGAGGATACTTAACAATATCGTTTTGTGACAGAACTTCCATTCATAATTTCACCCTGTCTGTACTGCGAACACAGGCTGTGGTTGCTAACGTTTTTGGATTATTGGGGCTTCTGTGGCCTGTGACCTGATCTGTATGGGGTCAGAATTGTTTCGTTATTCTGAATAAATACACTATGATCCACAAATAAATATAAAGAGTTTCACAAATATTTTTACAAATTTCACAAAAAGAAATGAAATTCACAAATAAATAAAATGGGATTTGCAAATAAGAAAATATTTATAAATTGTATTTATTTGCGAATTGACTCAAATTAATTGCGAATTGTATTCACGTACAAACGTGAAATTTGTAAAAATATTTGTGAAACTCTTTATATTTATTTGTGGATCATAGTGTATTTATTCAGAATAACGAAACAATTCTGACCCCGATCTGACGTCACCTATCATCCATCACCTACCAAGGAGGAAAATTAGTTGCTTGGCGGTGGTTTTTTTTTTTTTTTGGCGCAAATTTGAAATTAACTAACTAATGTAAAAGAAGATATGAAACGAAAGCAGACTCAAACTACACTCTGAGTGTTTTCGAAAGCCTGCGCCTAAAGTTATAGCAGCTTCGGGTGACATTTCACCCACAACCCGAGTACAAATGTATTTGGAAAGCTTTGTAAACTACCAGTTCATTCAGTTCATAATATTCTGCAATGAAATTCTGAAAATCTGAGTGTTGGTTATAGAACTGAACAAATGTTTATTGTTCACTCTTAAATGTACTGCTCCAGGTCCCATATTCATATAACATTTAAGGCTAAATGTAGCTCTTAAAGGTATAGTTCACCAAAAAAATGAAAATTGTGTTATTTCCTCACCCTCAATTTGTTCCAAAACTGTATGAGTTTCTTTCTACTGTTTAACACAAAATATGATATTTTGAAAAATGTTGGTAAATCAGACAGTTGGCAGCACCCATTGACTTTCATAATCTATATGTTTTCCTACTGTGAAAGTCAATGGGTGCTGCCAACTGTCTGATTACATTTAGCCTTAAATGTTATATGAATATGGGACCTGGAGCACAGGTTTTATCAGCTGACTGTCTTTTGTTGTGTATAATAAATTGGAATGTTGATAACACATAAGCAGTCTTTAATAATGCTTTAAATTACATGTAGATGCATATTTTATGCATTAGTGAGTGCGGTGGTGTCGCTCTAGGATGGGTGCGGGGGGGGGGGGTCACAGTATACTCACTACAAAAACTAGACTACACCACTGGACTCACCTTGTTTCACATCTACATTGACTGCATGGTTTTAGATTGCAATGCTAAAAATTGTTCAATTTTCAAATCTGACTATGTTTCCATAACAGCAGCTAACTAGCAACCTGTTTTACTCCTAAACTAGCTATGCAAGACTGAATTTACTATATACTGTATACATATACATAATTGTCTTCTAACATGTAGAGTAGATTGCTCCTTCAGTGCTAGACATAAAAATTATATATATATATATATATATATATATATATATATATATATATATATATATATATATATATATATATATATATATAGAGAGAGAGAGAGAGAGAGAGAGAGAGAGAGAGAGAGAGAGTTATCACTATGTATTATTGAACAACTTGATCATGCTTAATTATGTATGGACACTTGTGAAATAACAGACAGATAACAGACTAGGACACTAGGACAGTACTTTCCAGCTGTATTTCAAATGATTGGTTTATTATTAATATGCCCTAATATTCTAATATATTATCATGCTGATTCACAATGACTTGGATGGTGGATACCAAGTTAATCTGATGCTAATAAATAAATTTAAATACATGTTATTTAAAAATCATAGTTTTCTGTAAGGAGATGTTTATCTGCCATTTGGAATGAGACTTCAGTGTCTCACAAACGTCATATAGGAACTGTGCAGTAACTTTTATCTCTCTATTTCTCTTTCTGTAGATGTGCCTGGTTGTCGAAGTACCAGGACACCAACCAGTGGCTGCAGATTGACCTCAAGGAGGTGAAAGTGGTGTCTGGGATCATTACACAAGGACGCTGCGATGCGGAAGAGTGGATCACCAAGTACAGCGTGCAGTACCGTATCAGTGAGAACCTCAACTGGATCTACTACAAAGATCAGACAGGGAACAACAGGGTGGGAGGTTTTTCAATCACTACATCCTGAAATATTGTGTGGAAAATCCAAATGAGAGATTTTGAGAAATAATAATAATAATAATAATAATAATAATAATAATAATAATAATAATAATAATACATGCTGATTTTCAAACATAATCAACAAGGGTGTGGTGCATTATTTTCTGACAATAGGGCATCCTGAAGTGTATTATTTTCCTTATACCACATTTTGTCTCTTCTGAGCTGTGGACTTTCCAGTGGCAGAAATCTGGAGACTTTTTCCAACAGCATTAAATTAGATATATCAAATCATAAATGAAACAATAGTTCAGTAATTACATTTTTAATGTTTAATTAGTTCTTATGAATAAGCTGTTAGAATAGGAACGCTAATGCATATACTAAACTGACAGGAATTTGGATTATACTTCGCTCAAGCACTGCTTATGAAACACAGGCCTGAGGAAGGTATTCATGAGCCCAGTTTTAAAGGATTGACCAACATTGTTAACCACTCTTCCATTCACAGGTGTTTTACGGTAATTCTGATCGGTCCTCTTCGGTCCAGAACCTGCTGCGTCCTCCCATTGTGACACGCTACCTCCGAATCATCCCTCTGGGCTGGCACACACGCATCGCTATCCGCATGGAGCTTCTACTGTGCATGAAGAAGTGCACCTAATGGAACACATTGCCCCAGTTTACTTTCCAGATGTGGCAGTCTGACCCTATTTCTTTACGTCAATAGATGTGTGTTTAACTTACAGCATCATCATCTTTCTTAGAGACATACTACATTCTATATTACTTTGTGTATTATTATTGTTCGAGTAAGTTCCTAAGTATCTAATAAGAAAGGGTGGAGGGGGATTTGTGGTATTGTCTCTATATCTGTATATGTTTAAATGTGTAATTTATCCTCTTGTTTGTAATATAGAGAAAGACTGCCAACCCACAGGAGGTCAAATATCTTGTAAGAAAAAGAAATACATTAATTATACTCCTGTTTACTTTAGATAGCACTAAGAAAAAACATCAAACCAACAATTAGGTTAGTAATATTATTAATGTTATTTATTCATGATTTTCACTGAAGTCTGAAGAGATGTGGAAACAGTAAATATGTTTACTGTATATATATTTTGTTAGGTGTGATTAATGGTGTATTGGGCGGTGTGAAGTATTAGCTTGGATTATTAGCAACTTTCCATCTAATTCCCAAAAGCATGTGGAGGTAGGCTGCAATTGAGTCCTAATATATTTACCATTTCATGTTAACTGACTATATTTTACTAATTAATTTTTCGGTTGGTGGCTTAGTGGTTAGCATGTTTGCCTCACACCTCCAGGGTTGGGGGTTCGATTCCCACCTCCGCCTTGTGTGTGGAGTTTGCATGATCTCCCCGTGCCTTGGGGGTTTCCTCCGGGTACTCCGGTTTCCACACCCAGTCCAAAGACATGCATGGTAGGTTGATTGGCATCTCTGGAAAATTGTCCGTAGTGTGTGATTGCGTGAGTGAATGAGAGTGTGTGTGCCCTGCGATGGGTTGCCAGGGTGTATCCTACTTTAATGCCCGATGACGCCTGAGATAGACACAGGCTCCCCGCGACCCGAGAAGTTCTGATAAGCGGTAGAAAATGAATGAATGAATGATTTTTTTATTTTTATGGCTAATGCCAGGTAAGGCTAATCGTCAATTCAAGAACTTCCTACTAGCCTATAACTGGAACTAGCTATAATAACAACTAGCATTAATTGGCTATTATCAGAAGGACTGGAGGCAAAAGGATGGATGGATTCCTCAATTAAACACTGTATAGGACTTTGTTTTATAGAGCTGTGTTTTATTATATTATTACAGAAATTTATCAACAACTTTGTAGGCAGCACAAACAGCAGGAAAAATGTATAATACCACTTCAGGCTAGATGAAACCTTCTCACAGCAACATGATTGAGTAATCCATGATTTCCATGACTCCTCCCATCAACACGTGGCCACGCCCCCTCGGTAACAGTCACCACGTGGAACCTTACAACGAGGGACTAGAGTAGGGATATAAGGGAGAGCCATGATCAAGACTAGGAGGAAAACACTGCTGTAAATATGTGATTATTTATTACTTTACTTACTATTATTCAAACAAATACAATAAACAGCATGAATTCATATAACTATTATAGTTCATTATAAGATCTAAAAGGACAAGAGAATATTAGATTACGGTTAGATATTTTATATTGTTTTGTATTTTATCAGTACACATAACATTTATAAGCCATGTCATTGTTTACAACCTTATTTAAAACAAGCAAACAATACAAACTATCAGTGTTTGCATACTGACCACGCCCCCTTGAATATATTAAGAAGTAAGGCTTTTTTAAATCAGTAATATTAGTAAAATAAGTTTGGCTTCTGAAAAATATTTAAAAAAGTTATACTATCCTAATTTACACAAATTCATCATAATGTCATAAAAGCGAAGCAAAAAAACAAACAAAAAACTTTTAATTAACCTTTAGTGACGCTTTGGGAGAAACAAAGCCACTGATTGGTCATAAGGTCATGTGACGTAATTAAGTTAACTTAATTAGGGCGCGTGGACGCTTTTAAATGACAGCATTATCCATCTTCAACAAACTCACGCGCTACCGCCATGAAAGCAGTCAGATCTAAACGGGAGCCACGCGCCTGTCATCCCAGAGCAAAGGCCCAAATCCGCGCGCATGCGCACTACATTTATAAAATGCGCAGAGAGGTAAGAGTGCGCTTTTATTTGGTGCATAAAAATGTGACGCCGTAGTAAATTCTAAAGTGACTGTGTTGACTTCATGGACTTTTTGTTTCGCCAAGCTCGAGACTGACGAGTGCAGAGTGGTGACTGGGTCGAGGCTCGCGCCGTTGTTTCTTTTAAGAAGAGTAGGTCTGGAGGCCGCACGACTGTCTAGTTTGAACCGACGTGGCATCATTACGAGCAGGGAAATCAGTGCAGCCATGCAGCAGCTCTTACACCGCCGCAACTCAATCCCTATGGACGGTGCATGACCTGCCTCCTTCTAATGTGTGTTCCTATGTTTTTACGTGTGTATATAAAAAATAAATGTTTTATCTTTTAATAGGCTGATGATGCTTTATCAGACTTTGCCTGTGCATGATGAGCAGAGAATTTTTATTAAAGACCACTCAGCATAGACGAGCAATGTGTTGAGTAGTTTAAGGTAGTGAGCTAATGCAAGACAATCCATAAATGAGAACCATTTATTTAAATAGACTAGAGCACAAGTTCACTTCAATGTTCCTTTATACATAAATGCTGAAACATTTTTATTTTTAAATCTCTCAATTCTTTGGTAAGTTGCAGTACAGGTTTTTTTTTTTTTTTTTTTTTTTTTTTTTTTGGTCTTTGTATCTGTAGTGTGGTTTGATGATGAGGTTTAGTGATCCATTGTTGCACAAGTGCTCTCTGCGACGACCCTGTGGCAGAAAGTGTTGCGCGCACACTAGGGCGCCATTCCAGTGGAAAATGTGCAGCCCTACACTACAGGGGTCCTGTGTTGGGTAAAGATGTTCCATAGTCAGCATCTGTTGGTACCTCCATTACAACTAGGACGTCTACATCCCTGCAGTGCAAGATAATATTTGCCCACGTGTTAGGTTATAACAAAAAGTCGGTTTGAATATTAAAAAACGAATAAACGTACATCAGCTTGCTCAAATCTTGCATCAGTGATGGTTGTTTACTGGTAAGTCTAAACCAGTATAAACCAAACAATGGTCAAGTGCAGCAGGTTTTTCTTTTTAAAAGTAACACGCTTTGTGGTGTGTATATATAATTGTCAGGTTGGCCATGTAAACACAAACAAAAAACATCTTAAACGTAAAGAGTTTCTTAGCCACGTACTACTTTTTGCACCTCATGCACACTATTGCACTTTTTAAAGTGATCTGAATCGTGGAACCCTAAATTGTCCTCGTATCTGAACCTACACTCAGTGTGCTGTTTATTCACAGAGCTGCATCTGTATGTTAATCTTTTCCACACGTTTAATCCTCTGGGTTGCAAAGTCGTGCGCAAACGCTGGCAATGACGCGCGCGCTTTAGTCATCGTCTGTACGCGTGCGAGAGTCGCCGCGCTTCCGTTTTCATTTTCGCTCTCACACCTATAGCGTGTACGTCACCCCGAAGACGGTATGTACCGATTTTCAATCTACTTCGATTCATTCTGTCCGTCGTTGCGTTATTCATAATAAAATGGCACGTTAATGTTTCAATCGTAACTGATGCGCATCGGTCCTGCTGGAGCTGAATCCCAAACAGAGTCTTATTAGATATGTAGTGCTCTTGAAAGTGTCTGCAAAACTGAAGCTCAGATCAAAAGTAAAGTGTAAACATATAGACGACACCAACTGTGAAGCGGCTTTGTTTTATTTTTAAATATTTTGACATGATCTAGTGGTTACTGTAGATATTATTTAATACAAGCTTATAATATAAATAGTGCACTTGTATAGGGAACATGTTCTCATTTGGAATTCAGCCCGAAGTTATGCTTCTTTAGGCTTCAACTTGTCTTTAGGGTTAAAGTATTTAATGGACAGATGATGTACTGAAAGACGTGTTTGAGGGGAAAATATCAAATGTAAATTAACTTCTGATGAAACTGTACAAACTTTGCGCACAAGACTCCAAATGCATTAGTTGCTTGGTTGGTTTGTTATATAAAAAAAAAATTGCTTGTACATAGTTATAATAGATTTCTATAATTATAATTAGGTACATTATTTTACTCACTTTTTTATACATTAATTTTATGTATTTATTTGTTCTTTATTTTGAAAACGTTTGAATAATTTGTACGTGAAATGGTTTACTCTAAGTAGATCTATAAAATTTAAATTTGCTATATTAATTAGACTTTATTTTAATAAGAGTAATTTAAGAGTAATTTTTTGCTCAGTTTTATTAAACAACTTTTTACCTTAAATGGATGCTACAGGTTTGTTTCTTTAGATTGTTTGTACTTTTTATTATAGCAAGAATAATAATATTTCCTGTTGTCATTCTGTGAGAAGAGCTAAAATCTTTTCCCGGGGTTGCCAGGTCTGCAGTCCAAATATGTTATAAATACCCGAAAACATCCTCAGAAATTTAGGGCAGTGGAAAAGCATGTACGCAAATAAATAAATAAATTCCTCTGTGGAAAAGAGTTCATTGTATCTTCATTATCTACTCTATATTCTTCCTTTCCTTGCATCAACATTGAATCACACATGCTTTCTCTCCTTCCACTTTCTTTGCATTTTTTTCTGTGGCTATTCCATGTGCTTTTACTTTATCATTTATTTAACCTCAAGGTAGCTGAGCAGCAACAGCACAAAGACCTTGGCAGGCTCTGCTCCTGAGAGCCATGAACAGGAATCTGAGGCAACACGGCAAAACTGGGCAGCTGGTTGTTTTCCAATCTTAGACTGTCCGGTTTTAGTCGAATTGCTTTGAATGTTTCATAACCTACACTTATACACTCTTGTACAGCAATATTTTATCAGCCCTTACATTTTCATGTTAATTAGCCTGCAAAAGTGGCACTTCAGGAACATCTGCATGTCTGAAACCACGCTGTTAATCAAATAGTGGATGAAAAGTGCCCAGAAGTGCCATGGGTTATAATTCCAGTGGTATGTAATGTGGTATGGCATGGCAGTTGGCTAAACATGAGAAATGATTGATGGATTACAGATCAATAGCATGTACTTGATTTAGAAGCCAGTCTACATTTTTCTGCCTCTTTTCTCTGACTCACACTAAGTTTAAGCTACTCTTAAAATAAAGGCAGTCAAGGGTCATTTGAAAAGCACTTAACATACATAAAATCAATTATGGATCATGTGTCCTTTTTATTCTGAATAGTGGTAACAGCACACATGCTTTCATTTACTTATTATTATTATTATTAATGAGAAATCAGTGACCGGGATGACGGAGATACTAACCGCTTTATCTCAGTGATACAAAACACTGACATTGGAGACTCCTTCCAGGGAACACCAACAGTACCACGCCATTACAATAGGCACGTATTAAACCATACTTCTGATTTGGCTTTCAGCTGGAAGTGGAACAGTCTGGTTGAAGAATTCAGCAGTGCTGTTGGAATAATACTGATATATTTAAGTGTTTATCTATTCCTAAATATTTTCTTATCCATCTGTTTATCTATCCCTAAGCTGTTTTCCTAGTTTTGCGATCGCAAAGACACATGATCAGACAGAAAACATTCATGGTGCCATTATGGGTTGTGGCGCTTCAGTATCCACAGAGAACCAAGGAAAGCCGTCAGAAATCCGTGAGTAGACATTTTTTAAGGTTTTTTTTTTTTAGACAGCACTTCAAGTAACGTTATATCTTTGCTCATGTACGTGTGAATCTTCATCATTGTCCTCTCTCTAGTGAACTCTCAAAGGAGCTCACGTGCACTTTTTTCCAAAAAACTTTTTGATCCTCCTCTAGCTCCTCATGCAGAGTTGATGGTCAAGCCTCCGAGCCCGATACTGGGTAAGCACTTGGCCTTCATTAGGTTATGTCTACTTTAATAGGAACACATACAGGTTTATGTAGTTATCCATTTAGTCGGTCATGCAGCAGATCAAGAGCTTCGGTTAATGTTCACATCAAACATCAGAATGTGGAAAAACTCTGATCTGTGATTGCGATTGTGGCGTGAATGATTGATGCCAGAGAGACTGTTTTGAGTGTTTCAAAAGGATATAGTAACTCATATAATCACTCATGACATGACTTATGACACCCTGATGTGCACTTCTGCTGTTCCAACTCAACATTTGATGTGTTTTTCTCCCCAGCACGGTTGTAAAGAGTAACTGATTTACAATTCTCCTCTGATCTCTCTCAACAAACTTTTTTAGCTTGCAGACCTGCTGCTTACTGGATGTTTTTTTTGCACCATTCTGTATAAACTACAGAAACTCTGTGTGAGATCAGCAGTTTCGTCTGCTACTGTACCAACACCCATGTTTCAGTTAATGTCAAAGAGATCAGACCTTTTCTTTTTTCTGATGTATGATGTGAATATAAACTGAAGCTCTTGGTCTGTATCTGTAGTGTATAAAGTTTGAAATGTAATGTATTGAATTAATACTACGGTGAATGTTGTGGTGGGGTATAACATGGAGCCCACCTTGACTTCCTCTGAGGTTAATAGAGGCTACGAAAATCGACCCATCGCATTTTTTTTTTTATCCCTTCCTGCACTCTCAGCAACTCTTTCAGCACATCTTTAATTAGCAGCCATGATGCCAGTCTCCAGAGGCTTTGCCTATTTTTAGCAGTACTACTGCACTCCAGCATGTTTTGAAAGATTTAAGTGGCCTTACATTAATTGATGTTGGTGTTTTTTATACTACATGTTACAATGATCTGAAAATAGGAACAGGGGCAGTGGCTCTGTTAGGGGCAGTGGTGGCTCAAGTGGTTAAGGCTCTGGGTTGTTGATCGGAGGATCGGGGTTCAAGGCTCAGCACAGCCAAGCTGCCACTGCTGGGCCCTTGATCAAGGCCCTCAACCCTCCCTGCTCCAGGGGCGCTGTATCATAGCTGCCCCTGCACTCTGACCCCAACCTTCTCAGTTGGGTTATGTGAAGAAAAGAATTCTACTATGCTGTAATGTACAGTATATCATATAGGAGTTCTGACCTAACGTTGTGCTAACACTGTGGTGCGACTGGTCTTTTAATATGGTCATGTGTCATGCCACTGCAATCCTTCATCAACTTTAGTTTGATTTCTTGTGAATAGTGGGTTACTTATCACTTGTGTTATTTTCTGTTATATAGTGATGAAAGCTGCCATACTGATCCAGCGCTGGTACCGGCGTTACATCGCACGGCTCGAGATCAGGAGACGTTACACGTGGAACATCTTCCAGTCCATAGAGTATGCAGGAGAACAAGACCAGCTGCAGGTAAGGGAAAAAACAACAATGCCATCTCAAATCATTTCTTAAGTTTATAGGTTTGTTTGGAAGAAAATGTATATAAAATCACTGTACAACCCAGTATAACAGTTTCTTCAATGGGACAGTTTTAAATTGTCATAAAACACTGCAGTTCTGTAACTTAAATGAATTTAATACCAAACCAATGATAATATGGCTTATTAAATAATCATTTCATAGAAGCTCCTTTTTTTTTTTCTAAAGCTTTCCAGTTTCTTCAGCTTCATGTTGGATAACTTCAAACAGCTCAGTGGGAACGGACCAGGTACTGAAATGCACTAAAAAAAACACACCTGTACGTTCATTTGTACGCACACCAACGCACCCTTGCTCATTCATGCATCCAGCCAATCACGTAGCAGCAGCATGAGGTGTAGAATCATACAGCTTCAGGTTTTGTTCATGTCAAAAAGAGCCTGGAGATTTTTTAAAGAACTGTGTGGAAAAACATCCAGAGAGATCAGAAGAGAACATACAGTATAGACTGGTCTAAGCTAACAGGAAGACTACAGTAACGTGTCAAACCTTCATGTGGACGGAACCGGAACAGCTGAAAACCACATTATGCTCCTTTTATGTGGTCTGGGATCAGGACCTCGAGACTACAGTGGGATGCTTTAAGAGCATTTTGAAAACTAGTGATGCTATGCTTGATGCTTCCTGTACTTCCATTGGAGAAGAAGTATTCCATATTTCATTCTCAGTAAAGTCTGTATAAAGAATTATCCCTCCTCCTGTAGACCAAACACATTTATGTTTATGTTCTGATCCAATATTCTCTCCAGATTCGATGGGTTAATAATAATCAGTGTTTGAGAAAGTAATCCACCTTTTTTCATGTTTGTTCCTTCCGCTATGGTTTTTCCCGTGTGCCTTCTCGCTCTCTGCTGATGACGTTTTGTCACTGCTGATGATGTGTGAGTGAAGTTGGCTGCAATAAATTGGGCCCAAGGTACATGAAATCTAGAGGGACTCGACTGTCACTGGTATACGGAAGCTGAGGCTGTAATGATATAAGGTCCAAGCCAGAAAGAAATCCACTCCAGGTTTGCTTTAGATCATTCTGAGTTTTTCAGTGGTGGCTGTGTTGGTGTTCTTGGCTCTACAACAGTAAAGGTGTTAAAAAAAAAAAAAACTGGTGTTAAAATCCAGATTTCACTCAGCTTTCAGGGAGCAATAGATTACAGCCAACAAATTTCCAGCAATTACAACATGGACTTTTCATGGATATGTAAGGAAGCTTTACAGGCTCCAGGAGCACTTTGCTTATATACAGTAGTTAATGCGTCCATTTTGGTCAAATCACTTTATACACTTTCACTGCAAACTTGTCAAACTTTTTTTAATTAATTCTGTTTATATCCTAACAGCGTGTTTGATCTTCTTTCATCCATCAACTCCTCTTTCTCACATTTCAGCCCCTAGCTTTCTATCCTTTCATATCAAACGAGCAGAGCCCCTTTTAACCATCATGCACCTATCCTAATGGTTTAAAACATTTACTATGGAGGGACACAGTTGCTTAGCAACACAAGGAGATACCACTTTGAGCTGTGCTGTTGTGCCAGAAATGCATCAAGCAGACAATTAACTCAAGCTTATCCAAAAAAAAAAAAAGGAACCACACACAAAGCCTACCAGATATCCAGGATGCTCTCCAGGCGATCAGAGAACGGACCCGAAATACTAGATGTTCGGAATCTGAACGATAATTATGTTGATGAAATAATTGGTGCGGGAAAAAATCTGACAGAAATACACAGCATTTTCTTCACCACAGAAACAAATGGCCTCATGCAATGATTCCAAGTTTTTATGAACTCAATTATGGAAAAAATTAACACCTTGGAATGCATACACATGTGCGCACACACATATTCACACCCAGAGGAAATGTATCATAGCCAGGTCTCTACTGACAGCCAGAGAACCCAGAGGAAATCATCTGACTCTCAGAAGTTTAACAGGATCACCATACTGTATAATTCAGCTCAAACCAGTGGCCATAATCCTCCATATTTGTTGGACACACTTGTGCTTACATAAGCAGCAAGATCAGCATGGATGTGAGCATTTCCTCCTGTAGGAACAGCTGTCCGTGATGTCTGGACCCTTTTTAGAATAAAATCAGGCCGACACAGTTGCACATTTACATGTTCACGAAGGGCACAATTGAGACAATAGCTCCAAATCTCAGTGCATAATTAGTGTAGCAGCCATTCAGACGTGTGTGTGTGTGTGTGTGTGTGTGTGTGTGTGTGTAATGGTCATGTTGCATCTCACTCTTACAGGCTGTTGCTCTGAGAAAACAATACCCAGGATTTTAGATCATTCAAATAGGACAATAGCTAGTATAACAATAGATTTATATTAGCACATCTGACAGGTAAAAACGGACTAGCAGGGCCAAGGCCTCTTTCTTTTTCAAAGGGAAAAAAAATAGATAAAAGTGATATCCAGACCGTGTTAATTGTTGTTACAAATGACTTATAATTTTATGGATTCAAGTGCAATAGCAACACAATCGTATGGAAAATTGGCAGTATGGTACAGTATGAAGCAGCAGAAGCTGGGGCTGATTTCATTCTTGCCCAGTCTGTAGCTTCACTAACTAGATATTGAGTGAACAATGAGATGGAGTGTAGCTCTCTACCTTTGGCTGAATCCCCTGACACCTTCTTGTTAAACATACTGCATTCTAGTGTGTCAAAATAGCGAGCTACCAGGTGTTTTTCTGTTATTGTGGTTGCTCTTAAAAATATATCCACAAAAAGCCATTTTAAAAAGTATTATTAAATGCTATTTCGTCCAGATCTGATCTCTCACCTGCTGGACCCTGCGCTAGACCCAGTAACAGAGGAACTCCGACACTACAAGTACGAGCAGATCGCTGTTCCTGAGTCGTACAGCGGCCCTCGCCTCTCCTTCCCCCTGAGCGTCACCGATACCAACACCCTGCTCAGTGCCTTCAAGGAGCAGCAGGTACAACACAATGCAGCTTTAGCCCCATGAGAGGTCCTGTCCTGAGTTTAGTAGCTCTTTTTTTATTTGTTTTCTTTTATTATTATAATGTCTTGTGTTGTATTTCTTCTCCCTAGATTCTCCATGCCAAATACGTGCTGCAGTTACTTCACGAGACGCAGAAGTTTCTAAAACAGATGCCAAACGTCATTTACCTGTCGTCGTCCTACGCCAAGGAAATCACCATCTGCGGTAAGTTCAAACCTCGCCCTCATTCGGCGTGTGTTCTGTGCTTTCCAGGTTCCATGCTAACGATTTGAAGCCACTGTACTCTGAGCCCAGTTTCCTCGTTATGAACGCGGGCACGTGCAAAAGTGTCTCCCAAATGAAGTGTGTATTTACGCAGCACTTTCCTAAGCACTTTGCACCTTAATGGCCTCCTTTATTGCAAGCATTTCGACATGAAAACTTTGCATTTGATTTCTGTAAACATGAACCGTTTTTTATATACATATATTCCTCTCTCTCTCTCTTCACATTAACGCTCAGAACTAAATGCTTATTCAGATATGAATGAACCGCGTTCGGATGCTAATAAGTGGTTTATTATGAGCATGTAATGTCTTTGCTGCTTCTGCAAATCTACTGCTGTTTCCTTGCACAAACTTGCTGTAGTACTGACTATCATCAAATCAGACAAAAATGTCAAGAACTCTGATAGACAGAATGTGACAGAAATGATGAGACCTCAAACTGCAGCATGATTCATTTATTTTGTTTGTCATTATGTCAGGGTTTATTATTTTACATCTCTCCGAAAAGCATGTAAAATCCTCTGCATTTTCACTGCAGGTGACCTACATGGAAGACTAGACGACTTGCTCCTGATATTCTATAAGGTAATAATTTTGGTTGCGTCTGTGTGTTTAATCCCCCTAACATTCATAATCCCACCTATTTGTACTCATCCAATCCTTATTGTGCGATTGCTATTAGCGCCCTCTACTGATCCATGTATGTATAATAAGTTATGTATCATAAGTTGTTTATCCGATAATGTTTTCACTTTACACAATCATCATCCTTAAACGAAGAGAGTTTACTCTTTTCATGAGCTGCTTAACATTTTAGGTGTTAATGTTAGGCTGGAGGTTTTATTTAGTTCTGGTCATAAGCAATAATTCGAATTTTTCATTTATTTATGTACCACACATTGTACCTTTTTTTTTTCCAGTTTATAGTCATGTTTAGTCCCCAAAACAATTTCATGATATCATTTAAGATAGTAGCTCCAAGCTGTGCCCCCACCACCACCACCACCAACCTACCGCTTATTAAAACCTTCATCATTTTTTTAAATTGAGAATTCAACAGCACTGTGATATAAATATAAACAAATGTATACTCAAAATAGAATAACTATTACAACTCGTATATTAATGAGTAATACAACTCATTCATTCATTCATTTTCTACCGCTTATCCGAACTTCTCAGTTCAGGCGTCATCGGGCATCAACGCAGGATACACCCTGGATGGAGTGCCAACCCAGCGCAGGGCACACACACTCTCATTCACTCACACACTCGCACACTACAGACAATTTTCCAGAGATGCCAATCAACCTACTATGCATGTCTTTGGACTGGGGGAGGAAACCGGAGTACCCGGAGGAAACCCCCGAGGCACGGGGAGAACATGCAAACTCCACACACACACAAGGTGGAGGCGGGAATCGAACCCCCAACCCTGGAGGTGTGAGGCGAACGTGCTAACCACTAAGCCACTGTGCCCCACCTACTAATACAACTGCACATGGATATTGATTACATTGGAGCATTTTCACCAAGTTACAACCAGCTGATAATGTATATAAAGCTTCTAATATTATATAGCAAGCATCACATGCTCCCTGAAAGCAGTGGAAATCTCAGTTCCTCTAGAACCCTTTGCTCAGTTTCACCTACCAGTTTAGCCCTTTTGTACATTATTATTTTTTTCAGTACAGTACATACTGTATATATTGAAATTTGAGCACTCTTGGTATGTCCGTATTGTTCCTTAAAATCTTATAATATTCTGCTCTTTTTTCTCTTTCTAGAATGGTCTGCCATCTGCTGAGAACCCCTACGTCTTCAATGGGGACTTTGTGGACCGTGGAAAGAAGTCCATGGAAATTATCATCATCCTATTCGCCTTTCTGCTTCTCTATCCAGATCACATGCACCTCAACCGAGGCAACCACGAGGATCACATCATGAACCTGCGGTAGAAGAACAACCTCATTTCCTAAGTCCTATTCATCATATTGACAATTATGTGCTGTTTAAAACATTTCAAGGCCACACCTATTTGTCCTCTTTCAGATACGGCTTTACAAAAGAGGTGATGCAGAAGTACAAGGTCATTTCTTTTTCTATTCACTTTATTTTATTTAGTTACTCAAGTTCCATCCAGTGGAATTATTTTGGTTTGAATTTGTCTTCAGACCCACGGAAGAGAAATCCTCCAGCTCCTTCAAGACGTCTTCAGCCTGCTCCCAATTGCGACGATCATCGATAACAAAGTCCTCATTGTTCATGGCGGCATCTCAGATGAAACCGACTTGGACTTTCTGAGCTCTGTCGAAAGACACAAGGTGAGTCGAAGTCCTGAGAATGTAAATTATCAATTAATAATTTTTTTATGATAACTGTGCCATTTAGCCCTTGTACAATAAACCCCTTATTATCATTTTTATTATTGAGCACTGAAGCAATACGCAGGAGTCTTTGTATCTCCATTTCCAGAACCTTCCATTTCACCCTTCAGAGCCACCATGATGTCCAGGTGTTTAAACATGGTGGTCCTGAGGGATGAAATGGAGATACAAAGACTCCGGTTAGTATAACATTACTGTTTTGTGTAAAATTTGATACAGACATCTTTATCTTTACATTGAATATTGTTTTACACTCTTACATTAAAACCCTGCTCTCTTTAGGTCAAGTCAGCTTTGCGGCTGCCCAAGTGTAGTTTGGACCACTTGCGTGTTTGCAGTGACGAGGGGAAGCGCAAGAGGAAGAGCCGCCTCACCTGGCAGAGCAGCAGCTCTTCGTCGTCGTCCTCCTCCTCAGTGTGCTCACCCCGACGATCGTGGCGTGCTCCCCCATCACCCAAACTCCCTAGCCCTGCTGACATACTCCAAGTTCCTTTCCTCGACTCTATAGTGTCCCTCGCTCTGCCTGAGGCACCCAGAGAAGAGATGGAATGGAAGCAGGTAAGTCATGTTATCGAAGTGTAAACATCTATAAATATAAATACTACAGAAGAAATTTCAGTCATTTCTGATGCTGTAGATTGTGGATGTGTTGTGGAGCGACCCAAAGAACCAGAACGGATGCAGTCCGAACTCGTTCCGTGGAGGAGGATGCTACTTCGGGCCTGATGTCACAAGGCGGCTCCTTGAGAAGCACGGCATGTGCTTACTTATTCGATCACATGAATGCAAGCAGGAGGGCTATGAGCTCTGTCATGATGGACAGGTCAGATGCTTAAGGCAGTAGATCGATACTGTATAACAAATGCAAACTGTTTTGGGGTATATCGTGGTATGTTTGTTTTATTTGTGAATATAGCATATATGCTGAAATAGCAAACAAGATTTATGATCTCAGATTTGTTTTCATTATTTGGTACAAAAATCAAGAAACAGTCCTGGACATATTTGTTTACAATAATGATTTTTTTTTCTAAAGGTAATCACTATTTTCTCGGCATCCAACTACTACGAGGAGGGCAGTAATCGTGGTGCATACATAAAGCTGGGTCCCGATCTGATCCCACGTTTCTTCCAGTATCAAGTGAGCCGTAGCACCAGGAAGCTGACTTTGCAACAGAGGTATATTCTGGGTGGTTGCGTCCAACTGACCACTAAAGTACATTAGCTTATGAACCATTTTGTGGGTTTGTGGCTAGACTCTACCCTCCTGTTTATAATGGCACATACAGTACCAAACCTCAACTTTAGTGTTGACTCTACTACACCACAATATGAGCAGTCATAAGATTAAGACTCAGCTTGTTATGAATGTATACTGTCACCTTCATAATGGATTTAATTTCTACTCTCGCATTCACTACAACCTTATGTTTGTTTACATTACATTAGAGCACATTAGTATTAGTGCTAATAGTGACCTGAGGGAAGGGGAGTCTATTCCCCCAAGAACTGCTTCATGGTCTGGAGAGCTTTTAATCCAGTTACCAATAACAGTCCATGCTGGTGCTATCAATCCAGGCATTGCTTATCTTCACTGATGGCTGCATCCAGGAATCTTGAGTCTTAATTTTTCATGAAAGCACATCATAGGAATGTAGCTTATAAGTAGATTTGAGTCAACAAAGATCCGGGATGCCGTTGTACCACCTGTCAACATCAGTGCTCCTCCTCTGTGTCCAGTTTTGAGAGGTCTTGGTTGAATTTCATCTACAAATTCATCACTACAATGGCGACGTTTATTCTGGTTCTAACCCTCTGTAATACTCCATTCCAGACAGCAGGTGGCCACCTTGTTTTTTTGTTTTTTTTTACACTTTGCATGGGCGAGTACACCAAGTGTGCATTTTCCATCAGAAAGCGTATTGCTTGAGATTTTAGAGCATAGTTCGGCAAAGTTATCTTTTGCATCCTGTATGCATTACTCTGATCCGGTTGCTCATTTACTGCTGAGTTGTCAGCCATTTACTGTAAGTCTTTTCTGTTTAAGGAGCTTTCTCATCTCACCTACAGCAGGACCACTTGAACTATGTGACATTTGTCTTTCGGTCTTAGTCTTCTTTGTAAAGGCACAAATGTTTCCTTGAACTTCTGAGTAAGTTCCGTCACGACGTTTCCGTATCAATATTGCTGGTGGGATTTTCATCTGCTATGGCAAGATCATACAATATCATAGGAACAATTCAGTCCATATAAATTAAGCTTAAGATTTCTCATGCATGCAGTATAACATCCACCCAAATCTTGCTTGCAATCTTTTATTTAATTCACTTTTTCACTTGTTGATTTGATTTGTCCTACGGGGTCTGAAGTGTTTCATTACAGGATAAGTGACAGATGACTTTCCTCTGTTATGTATCCTGTAGTCTATGCTAAATAGGTTAGATTTTACAAAAGAAAGAAATTGATGGAAATGTACTTGGCCGAAAGCCTCTAGTACAGACTTGTGTAATGTCCTTAGGAATATATTAGCTGCCATCATTCAGCTCAAGCTGCAGCACACACACACATGGAGTTTGCCAAAAAAGTGCCTGGAGGCCGTAAGAAACAATATTCTGTTGTCTCACCGACCAACACTTTAACCTTAATGTGAAGTCATACAGTCAATTATATTCCCAAAGTGAAGCATAGTGGTGGCAGCATCACACTGTAGTGGCAGAAGCTGGAGACTTGTCAAGATCTAAGGAAAGATTAGATCAAACTACAGATAGACTGATCCCCAATAGGACTTTCTTGATCCATAAGGAATGCTTGAATTTACTGGCTAAAGTGTCTGGTAGCTCTGGAAACTGTATGCACCTGAACATTATATGTGTCGTCACAGCTGGGAAGTTCAGTAAAAGGTGGGGGCCCAAAGGGGCATCCTAATAAACCCGTTTTATAGATTATAGACATATTGGTTGTCACTAACCAGCTTCTACTGCTTCTATCCAAAAATAGCACTGCTTATAAAAATAAAATAATTGTCTGATCATTTGTGTAATTGAGATTTTATTTTTTCAGTATTTAATGCATTTACAAATGTTGTGCAGTGTCAGTTTCAGGTGTGGATATTTCTAATTTGAATGTTTGTTCATTTTAGAGTCAGTGTGGCTGAAAGCTCAGCTCTAAAGGCTCTGCAAGAGAAGCTGTTTGCCCATCGCTCTGAACTCATGACTGCCTTTCAGCAATACGATATCTACAAGACAGGTACGATAAAAGAATTGAACTCTGCTTATAAATAACTGCACTTCTTTCCCTTCTATCCTATCCTTTTCCTCTTAATTCCTTTTCTGCTCATTTACAGGCAGGATCTCCACCAATGAATGGGCTCAAGTAGTGGAATCAATCCTGAGGTTGGATCTTCCGTGGCGTACTTTAAGACCACGACTTGTGCGTCTGGCCTCTGACGGCAGTGTAGAATACGAGTCATGCTTTGAAAACATTGGCCCAGGGCAACCTATGCCACAGGTATCAGATCCTGTTGAATCATTTGTTTTGTTCAAATCAAGGAATAAAAAAATGAATGTATTTTCCAATGATATGATTGTACCACATTGTCCTGTGAGACAAATAAGTGTGTTTATTCTCTGCTCACAAAATACTTCTTAAACAGTATTAAAGTTTCAATTATTAAGTATTTTTTTCTGGACTGCTTTCTGGAAGCATCAGCGTTGGTTACAGTTGTAAATGACCTACTGTTTGTATGAGACTGTGGCTATTTATGGAATTTGACCTACTGACATTCTGTTTTATACTGTAATTATACAAGCAGCAGGTCATTGATGACATTAACCACACTATAACTTTATAGACCAAAAATTCTAGTAATTTGAACAAGCTTCATATGTGTGGCCTAGTTAGACTTTCATTGTTGGTTCATTAACAGAACTAATGCTTGTTTTAGGGGGGCACGGTGGCTTAGTGGGTAGCAGGTTTGCCTCACACCTCCAGGGTTGGGGGTTCGATTCCCGCCTCTGCCTTGTGTGTGTGGAGTTTGCATGTTCTCCCTGTGCCTCGGGGGTTTCCTCCGGGTACTCCGGTTTCCTCCCCCGGTCCAAAGACATGCATGGTAGGTTGATTGGCATCTCTGGAAAATTGTCCGTAGTGTGTGAGTGAATGAGTGTGTGTGTGCCCTGCGATGGGTTGGCACTCCGTCCAGGGTGTATCCTGCCTTGATGCCCAAAGACGCCTGAGATAGGCACAGGCTCCCCATGACCCGAGAAGTTTAGATAAGCGGTAGAAAATGAATGAATGAATGAATGCTTGTTTTATTTTGTTTTTTTCTCCCCCAACTTACAGGTTGCCCCAAACTTAGCAGAAACTTTATACAGATATCGAACTGACCTTGAGATCATCTTCAATATCATCGACAAGGACCATTCTGGCAAGTATCACATTTGTAATGATGCTAATGGACAGTGAAATTGCTACAGTTTATAGTTTTACAGTTTATAAATGATCACTTATTTTTGTTAGGTTTAGGCCTTTCTTTTTTTTTTTTACCTGGTTTGGTTCACCCACCTTAGTGATTATTGATCATTTATAGGTAACTTTTGCTCCTCACCTTTTTGCAGGTCAGATATCCATTGAGGAATTCCGCCACACGTGGAAACTCTTTAGCTCACACTTGAGTGTGGATGTGGACGACCGAGCCATCGAAGACATGGCACGCAGCATCGATTTCAACAAGGACGGCAGTATCGATTTCAACGAGTTCCTCGAGGCTTTCCGAGTCGTACATAAGCTGGACATGAAGGAGCAACAACAAGGCTGACACACACACACACATACTAAGACAACACACTGAAATAAAACACTGTTAATCAATAGTGCAGATATTAATTCATATGAAAGTTAACAATACAGATGTGACCCTAAGCCTATAACACTGCATTGTGGAGCTACTGTGTTTGATTCAGTGATATTTAGTGGATATTAATAAAGGACTTTATACTCCTATAATCGCCAACATTTTAAGGTCATTATGACTGATGTAAACTGTTCATCGCCTTTAAAAATAATTTTAAACAAATTCTAATAAACGTGCATCTAAAACCTAAACAAGGCATGAAACTAATCGATACCTGAAGAATAATTTGACGCATGTAAGATTTAAGAGAGATGATAAATCAGTGCAGATTTTCTGTGTGTTTTCATTGTTAAGTTTTTAAGTTTATTTGTACTTTGCCTGGACGTTTGTTCAGTATCGATATTGGTATTGATAACACTTTTTTTAAAAAAATTAAGTCGATTTTTTTATTTATATTAGGGTTTTATAAAGTTTTTTACATTGCGTCAGTCATTGGAAAAAAAAGACTTGGCTGTGAGGGAATAGCACTTGATTAAGTTCATTTTAGGAACTAATTTGGTCTGAAAAACAAAATTAAAATGAAGAAAATCTTCACTAAAATGTTAAGAATATTTATTCTAAGCTGTGCAAAATGTTTACTAGTAATAAATGTAGCAAAGGTTTACAATATTTTCAGAAAAACATGGTTTTGGTGTCAATTAGGAATTTTACATGCAATAATATCGAACACTATTTATCTACAATGAATTTATTAACCTCTACACGTACTTCAGAAATTTCAGGTTGCTATGATTAACTTTGCATGAAAAGAATGCAGTCAATTCAGTATTCCACACAACAGGCATCTTAAAAGACTGAAATATACAATTGTATCTAACTGGGAATGTAATTTAGCTTTAAGTAAAATTACCGATTTTTTTTTTTTTTTTAAGAAATAATGTATATGTGGTTATTAACTTAGTTTTAGTTTTCTCTGTAAGCTTTTAACAAAATGTTTAAGAAAATGAAAAATATTTTAGTCTAGCTGTGTGACTGTATATAGTAGTAGTAAGCAAAGTTTAGAGAAATTTAAATAAAAAAATGTTTTTCATCAGCTGTGCAAGCAAATTGCTTTGACATTATAAATGAATTACTGATGTACGCTGGATTATAAACTGTATTGATGGTGTATGAGAAACACACAGAGCCCCAGTTTGACCTGTTTTTACTGCCTGGGTGTCCAGGAGACTGTTTTTTGAATGAAGAGCCATTCACATTCCACAACAGAGAACATGAACACACTTTAAGACGTCTCAAAGGGGCACGAGATTGTTTCTTCCCCTACAGTAATGTTTATCTCTGTAGAACACAGCGCCAATAGCTCCTTACATACACCTTTTTACCAGCTTCAAGAAGATTTATATTTGCCCCCCCAAAATAAAGCCCCAGGTGCTTTACTAAAATAAAGCCCCAGGTGCTAACTGGAAGCCAGCATTACCTGGTATATATTTGAAGTATTGTTTAGTCAATGTAAAGCATTTTGGGGTGTATCTTTATGGGTGTACTTTCCTCCAAAAAAAAAAACCGTGAAGCATATTAATTCTTCCATCCTGCATTGTCAGCTTTCTGTAGCAAGAGGTGTGTCTATGAAGTCTGAAGCTGTGGTTACTGTCTCGTACCCTCCCCTACACTGCCATTCCATCCCTGCTAGCTACACAACATTCCTCCTGTTAGTCTGAAAGCTAGGAATACCAGAACGCCACACTGGATATCTATGGAGACTCTTGGAGTGACACTGCTACGTGCATTGCTTACTCTGAATTGGGCCTTTGCTTCAGGTATGAGGGGGTTTAATGGGTACTGTATATGGCCAAAAGGCTCTATAGTCAAGATATATGCCTGTTTTGTTATTAGAATAAACTGTGGGTTTATTTACACAGTCCTTGTACTCCATTTTGACATCAAATATTTTGGAATTTTTTATTCTTTAATTCTGTTTTCATCTATTTGGTTCTTTTTAGCGTTTTGGATGTGTATGATGTATTTTAGAACCACCTTGTATCTTTTCAGCTGCTAGCGACTGCAGTGGCTTCAGGCACCTTGAGAATGGCCGGACATTTTTCCGGTATAACGGACTGTACGTAACTTTCAGCTGTAACCCAGGCTTCAGGATGCACGGCCACCGCACCAGCAGCTGTGTGTCTGGCCAGTGGGCTAGATATCCACCACTGTGTGTCGGTCAGTCGTTACAGCCTGCGAATGACTAGAATCGACATACGCAAATGTAACTGTATGAGTTCAAGATTTTGTTAGAGATCCAAGTGGTAATATGGTATGAACATATATTAAATGAGACTAAAATTGAATAGCATTGATTATGAACTATTATTGCTGATCAGTGCATTATATTACTGTTTCATTGGCATAGTACACACAGACGCAAATAATTCATTATTAACAAGTACAGTACAGTGATACCTCGAGATACGAGTGCATTAACATACGAATTTTTTGAGATACGAGCTGTGATTTGACCAAATTTTTGCCTTGAGATACAAACAAATTTTTGAGATACGAGCATCTGAGCCGCCGCCGAAACAAAGATCCTCTACAACAACGTGTGCTCTGTTTCCCCCACCTCAGCTTCCCACATCTCACTCAATTAGTGTTTGTGTAGCTTGCTTTGTTATCACTTGTGTAAAGCTGTGCTCGTATTTTGTGCTTTTAATTTGCGTACAGTACAACTTTATCGCATTTAAAACCAATGGTCCTAAGAAAGTGAGTGTAAAGGACAATGCTGTGAAGATGTCTATTGAATTAAAATGGGAAATCATAGAAAAACATGACCAGGGTATTGAAGTTTATGTAGTGAAGTTATATACTGTATAGTGAAGTTTAGTTAAGTTGCATTTAAGTGTAAAGTCGCATTAAGAGTGTACAGTAGCGAGTAAGTGAACAAAAGTGAAAGTGTACGTAGGAGATGAAATTCCTCCTAACTCCTCCACCTGTTTACTCCTCCCTCAACCTCCGTGCACATCTTCCGTTAGCTCAAGTCGTCTGATTTCCAAGGGAAATAATCCACTTTATAGTAAAACCAGTTTATTTTTTTGAACATTCTCTTTTATTACTGTATGTTTTTATACAATATTGAGGAGTGGAATTTTTGCGAGCTGGAACGGATTAATGACATTTCAATTAATTTAAATGGGGAAAATTGCTTTGAGATACGAGCAAGGTCACGGAACGAATTAAACTCGTATCTCGAGGTATTACTGTAATATGTAATAATTAATAAGTAACTCAATGTGTTGGTGATAGAAGGTGCATGCCATAAGCTAATTTTATCATTTTATCTCAAAAAGCTAGTCCATTTATACCATCCACCTCTTTCACGGACATACATATGGTGTGTTAGTATATCAAGGATATAGTATGTTTTGTCGAAGTTGTTGATGTGATGTCTGATGGCTTGTTGTGATGTAGTATGTTTTGTTGTTTTATTTTGTCAGTCAGCTAAATTGTTTTGTCTGGTGCCTGCATTACCCTAGCTCCAGGTTGTACTAGTCCTGGCAAGCTCCTGCATGGCACGTCCATGATGTCACCTGATGGTTCGCTGATCCAATTCACTTGCAACACTGGGTTCAGGCTTTCAGGCTCACCATTGCTCTATTGCAAAGGCAAGAGCTGGAATGGCAGCACTCCTGTGTGTAAAGGTGAGATTATATATAGTCAACACAGCGCTAGCACTTAAACCAGGTATTTAACACATTCATGTTTCTAATGACAGTTTATAGCCACTTACCAAATAATTTTGTAATAGATTCATTCATGCAAGTCATTTAACAATTAACACAATCACTTCTGTTTTCAGAGTTAGACATCATGAACTTGTTCCAGCTGAAGCAAACATCCTTGTACAAACCTGGTATAGAGTTAAACCAAGACATGTCAGATCTGAAAAACCATTTTAATGCTGTTGCTATCACAGCTGCCAAAGAGACCTTTTTAAAATCTTCTCTGCTTGGGGCTTCTCAGCCCAAATTGCACTTGACTGGAAATTTGTCTAAGAAGTCACAGAAACAGCCAGACCTTCTAAAGAGACTGTGGCATGATCAAATCACTACGCAACAACCTGTACGACCTGGGGACACAATTATGAAACCGAATACCATGCAAGGGCCAACTAAACTTGCAAATCCCCTCAATCAACCGCTACTTCCTGCTACATTAGAGAACTCTCCAACAGTCTCAGCCACCACTTCGCTTCCTGCTACTTTATCAAAACCCACACGGTCAAGCATCTTGGCCAATTCAACTATAAGTGATCAGCAAGAACAAACATCCAAATTCCTACATCAAATGCTTTCTTCTGCACCCACAGGAGAAGATAATGGAGAAAACTCCCTGACTTTAACAACACCTACGCATCATGAAATTCCAATAACACCTATACGAGTCATTGATGTATCAAAAGAAATTAATTTGGACATGAGTCTAACAGTTGAGTTAAGCGATGCCAAAATGCACTCAAACACTCATGACACTGCTCCTACGGTGTCCACAGAAATCCTAAAGAATAGTGACATATCTAGTAACTTTATGGTCATAACTGAATCTTCCACTGATGAAAATATTTTACAGTCTTTACAGGTAACAGAAGAAGTGAGCACAGCTGTCTCTACAGTAAGCTCTCTTCACCTCGCAGGATCCAAAAATGAGCCACTTACACCAAAAGCTTTTCCAACAACTTTTATGACTACTTCCGGACCACTTGTTCCTTCAGGGATGCATGAGAAAGAATATTTCCTTTGGAGTACTTCAGCAACCAAAGAAGGATTGACGACAGCACTTAACCCTTTCGTACACTCGACTCCAGCTGTTACTACCAGAAAGCTTCACCAAAAACATTGGACAACGGGTAACATGACGGCAGCTCTGGAACATCCAGAGCCTCATAAACTTTTGGTTGACCAGATAGATGGAGAATTATCTTTCAGCTCTAGTCTTAAAAAAAGTTTGATCAGTAATCATGATCAGGAAAACACAATGGCTAAGAAAAGTGTGCTGGACCAGACAGTGGACTCTGCCACTGACAACACTTTCACAATTTCAGGGTTTGAAGTACACCACCAGAGTAAACGAAGACCAGTGTGTCCTTACCCTCCTTTACCTGCTCATGGAACGTTCTATTTCCATACAATACCCAACCCTGCTCCATTCCAATATAAGCATTACATACAATACGCCTGCTATGCTGGTTACACACTGGCCAATGGGGATGTGTACAGCTATTGCCTACAGGACGGGCAGTGGAGTGGGGTCACACCCATGTGTATCGGTAAGCTTCCATTTTTAAGAACTTACTTTGCTTAAGGCACAATCCAAGCTTATATTACACAAGCATTTTTTCATCATCGTTTATAGTAGGTTGCTTACATAAGCCTCTTTAGATTTATTCCTCTGCCAGGATAAAATATGAACTAAATCTCATAAAATGTGAAGATGTTTAACAAGGATTGTTGGTAGTTCACCTGGTTAAGGCTTTGGGTTGCTTATCAGAAGATTAAAGTGCAAGCCCCAAGCACTGCAAAGTTGGGCTCCTGAACCAAGGCCCTTAACTCCCTCTGCTCCACCGGCACTGTATGATGGCCGACCCTGTTGTTCTTCTATTTCTTTATTATATTATACCACCAACTAATCTGTATACATGGTCTTGTCACTGGGAATTGACATTATACCACAGCACCACATATGTAGCCTTTAGACACCAACATAGCTAAGGGTCACACATACAGTATACAGATACTTACTGAATGTTCTCTGTTACTGTGTCCAGCATGTCAGCGATGATGGGGTTTATGATTTCTACAACAGCTCTATCACAGATATATAGAGGTTCCACACAGCCTCTATATACATATTGGTGTAGTTTTTTTTTTTTTTTAGGTTTTTTTTATACTTATATAGTATAAAAGTTTACATAGTTCCTCTCTTTCTCTTCAAACTCCTTTTTCTCATGCATATTTCATAGATATATCGATAGAGAGACATATTTTATTGACCTTGAAAGGAAAATGAAGTTACAGCAGCAAAAAATGAAAAACAAATCCAGAACTACAAATATCCCTGAATAATAAATACACTGCTCAAAAAAATAAAATAAAGGGGTACTTTTTGAGTCTTATATCATCAGTAGAGCATTAAGTCAGTTAAACTTCTATAATCTCGTTGGTTGTTGATCAGTTTTTGCTGCTTTGGTGTTAATTATATTAACAACGGGTGCATGAGAAGGGCAACAATGAGACAACCTTAAAAAGGAATGGTTTTAAAGATGGATCCCACTGGCATTTTTTCCGTCCTCATCTTTTCTGACTGTTTTTCACAGGTTTTGCATTTGGCTAGGGTCAGTATCACTACTGGTAGCATGAGGTGATACCTGAACCCTACAGAGGTTACACGAGCAGTCCAACTGTTCCAGGATGGCACATAAATACGTGCCATTGCCAGAAGGTTTGCTGTGTTTCCCAGCACAGTCTTAAAAGCATGGAGGAGATTCCAGGAGACAGACAGTTACTCTAGGAGAGCTGGACAGGGCCGAAGAGGGTCCTTAACACATCAGCAGGACTAATATTTGCTCCTTTGTGAAAGGAGGAACAGTATGAGCTCTGCCAGACCTCCAGTAGGCCACTAGTGTGAATATCTCTGACCAAACAATCAGAAACAGACTTCATCAGGGTGACTTTAGTGCCTGCCATCCTTTAGTGGGCCCTGTGTTAAATGCCTGGCACCATTGAGCACGATTAGCATTTGCCATGAAACCTGTGTTCCTTCTGGTACACGACAATGCCTGGCGTCATGTGTCGAGAGTATTGAGGAATGGAAGAAATTGATACCATTGACTGGCCCCCATCTAATACTGTATATATCTAAATCTAATAGAACACCTCCGGGACTTTGTTTCAGTCTAGCGGCCAATGCTGTCAGGTTGCACTTCGGACTGTCCAGGAGCTCAGAGATGCTCTGGTCCAGATCTGGGAAGGAGATACCCCAGGAAACCACAGGATGTTGTCAGGCATGCATACAAGCACATGAGGGCCATACAATCTACTGTGCAACATTCTGAGTTGCTTCAATGAGATTTAAGCAAAATGGACTAGACTGCCACATCATTTTTTACTTTGATTTTCAGGGTGTCTTTGAATTCAGCCCTCTGTAGGTTGATAGTTTTCAATTCCATCAGATGTTGTGGCAGCCTTTTGTTCCTAACGCATTGCCCAGTCCATATCAGTATAGATATCCAACATGATTTTTTCCCCCATTGAGATCTGATTTGTTTTCAAATGTTCCCTTTTTTTTTTGAGCTGTGTAGATAAGATAGGGGGGCACGGTGGATTAGTGGTTAGCACGTTCGCCTCACACCTCCAGGGTTGGGGATTCGATTTCCGCCTCCGCCTTGTGTGTGTGGAGTTTGCATGTTCTCCCCCTGCCTCGGGGTTTCCTCCGGGTACTCGGGTTTCCTCCCCCGTTCCAAAGACATGCATGGTAGGTTGATTGGCATCTCTGGAAAATTGTCCATAGTGTGTGAGTGTATGAGTGAATGAGAGTGTGTGTGTGCCCTGCGATGGGTTGGCACTCTGTCCAGGGTGTATCCTGCCTTGATGCCCGATGATGCCTGAGATAGGCACAGGCTCCCCGTGACCCGAGAAGTTCAGATAAGCGGTAGAAAATGAATGAATGTAGATAAGATAAGATATACCTTTATTCGTCCCACAATGGGAAAATTTCACTGTTACAGCAGCAAAGAGTAAGAAAATGCAAATATATAAAAAGAATAGAGACATAATATAATATACAGTATATACAAAACATAATGTATAAACAGAGACCACAGATATGTTCAGTATTCAAAAAGATCAAGAAATAAAACAAAACAAATGAAAAAGAAGCAGTTTTCCATGAGGGCGTGCAGTTTGTTCAGTGACCATCGCATGGCTATTACTGTAAGTTTTGCTTGTTCTGATCAGTCATCAGTGTATTTAGTGTCTAGGATAATAAATAATGCACCATATAACACAATTTAAGGATGTACCCATCTTTAAAACTCACTCAAATGGAAGATCTGGAAATCTAGTGACAGACACATAAATAAAAATGCAAACGAAGTTTTTTTTTTTAATTTAAATAGTCCTGTTGATACCCATAGACTTCATATAAAGTCATGTCAAAGTAATTGAAGCAAGACGTAAAGCGTATTCCCAACACAGTCTTCCGCAATTATATTTTTCAAATGACTGTATCATCTTTTTACCCTCCTAGTTTTTTCCCCAGTCCTGAATCTCTGGTGTAATAATGTACATGAGCATTTATTAATGTAACACTTTTCTTAACCTTGGTTTATTCAGTATTCAGTGCTGATGCTTAGAGTAAACGTGTGTGAAAGCCAGTCGAAATCTCTCTAACCTGCTAAATTCATTGTGACTGAATTCCAGACTGTACATCAGACTAACTTGTGATTATTTTGTGAATACCCTGGGCTTTCGCTCTGCTGAGTTCATTATCTTTCTCCTGATGCAGATCTTGCATACATCTGCTTATTGCCTTGTGAGAAAAGGACAGGAGACGTATCCGAGTTTGCTGAGCTTCATATGTATACAGAATAGAGTTGTAGCTAGAGAAACATGAACTGGTTCTGGGTTTTTTTCTGAAGTGTCTAAATCCTCCTTACAGTATAATCTCCGAGGGTAAATAAATTAGCCTGGCGCAGATCGAGACCGGATCTTTATGGAAATAAATCATTTCAGGAAGCAGAGAACATCCTCTTTTTTTTAGTTTAAATATGAGGATAATGACAGACCTTTTTTTTTCATGGCTGTTAGATTGATAAAATGAATGTTCTATTTTGAAGCAGGTGTATTGTCTATATTTCTGGCCCACAGGGTTAACTGCATGTTCTGTGAACAATGGCGGCTGCTCTCAAGTGTGCCAGGTGAATGCACACAATCACAATCATGCTGAGTGTCGCTGCCAGCCTGGCTTCCTGCTGCTGGGGGACCAAAGGACATGTCGAGGTCAGAGATCCATGTTTATTCCAGAGCACATTTTTTCCTGTAGAAAAGTCCAGGGATGTGATCTGATTCTGGGGAAAAAAGAAGTCTCTTGCTTTACCCATAACAACAGTAATGACTCAAGCAGTTAAGGCTCTGGGTTGTTGAGGATCCCTGAGGATCAGGGTTCAAGCCTCAACACTGCTAAGCTGTCACTGTTGGGCCCTTGAACAGGACCCTTAACCCTCTCTACTCCAGTGGTGCTGTATTATGGCTGACCCTGTGCTCTGACCCCAACATTGGCATATGTGAAGAAAGAATTTCACTGTGCCGTAAAGTCTATGTGACATAATGAAGGCTTCTGTTCTATTCAAATGAGTATATTTTAGAATGGGATGAGTACATAACAGTATTTATCATTTCAGCAAAAATTCTACAATATTTAAGTTAGATTATTCACCGAAGCACTATTAAGCGTCTTGAGGTAGCATGTAAGACCATCAACAACAGCAGAAGGTAAACTCATGAAGCTCATACTGCTTCCTCTCATTTGTTTCATTCATATCGCAGACGCCGTGGTTCTGTGACAAAAACTTACCGCTGGTCACCGTAAATCTTTATGTATACGTATCTGTCAGCGAAACAGCCGGGACATCTGGATTTCGTACTAAATGCCTTTTAAATTCATGTTCTGTCACTTTTTCTTAAGAGTTTCCCTAAGGCTGTGAATTCTTGTCCCACAGCAGGGTGTTATTGTAATGAGGGCGAGCCACAGCAGGTAAAGGACATTCTTTACTGCCCTCGTTGTTACCCACTTTACTATAAACTTTTTCCTGGTTTTCATTTTTTATTTTTTTTCACATTTCTCAGCTTCAAATATGACTGGTGATACCATCTGATTATGTAAAAATAAATAAATAAATAAATAAATAAATAAATAAATAAATAAGTAAATAAATATGTAAATAATTATGAATTATGACATAAACAAGGAGACCTTAGTGTCTATCTCATGACCTCTTTCTCAGTATATTGTGCACGAGTTGTTAAGATCTCTGAGTCATGACACACTGGGACACTGATGACTCAAATTCCAGTAACTTTCTTATTTACTCATCAGTCACCGTTAAAAATCCAAGCGGTCAAATATTTATATATTGCTGCTTCAAGACGGATTGTTGTCGGGTGAAATAAACTGCACAAAAAAAGCGCTAACCTAAGTAATCATTTAATGAAAAAAAGCTAATTACGTTTGTAGACAAAGCTACCCTCTGCTACTCTACTAAACATATACAGCACAGTAACGTTGGTCATTTATAGCGAGCAGAGAGGGTTTGATGCAGAAAACATCCTCTAGGTTCTTCATACGCTTGTGGCATGCTATAGTGCAGAGCAGAACATTAGAGCAGCTTGGTTTTCACTTACTAAGATGATCATATTTCCATGTGGGAATTATACAAGGAAATGTTTATTACTTTTCTACAATCCTTTCTGTCTGAAATAAGCAGCACAAACATGTCTTTATTTCATCGCTGAACGGTCATCCATATGATATACTGTAACATCCCCTCTTTAATCCGCTGCAGACATGTAGTGCGTGTCTGTGTTTCTGCAAACAGCATGCGTCTGTGTGGTTTGTAGATCTGGACGAGTGTGTGGAGGGTCTTCATGAGTGCCAGCAGGTCTGTGAAAACACCTTTGGCTCATACAGGTGCAGCTGCAGGCTTGGATTCCAGCTTTCAACCGACAGGATGTCCTGCACCGGTGAGACACACACACACACACACACACACACACACACACACACACACACACACACACACACACACACACACACACACACACACACGGTACAAAGCATAAAATCATATAGATACAGGTCTTCAGTTAATAATAATTTTTTTTTTAAAAATAAAATCACAACAGGAAAAAGTTCATTATATTAAATATTCAAACCAGCCCATCTGGTTCCAGCAACCATGCCACTGCTCCAGTAACAGACATCAGACTGCGATCTGATGTTTGATGTTAATGATGTAAAGCTCTTGCTCTGCATCTGCATGATTGTTTTGCCACGTGACAGACTGTTTGGATAACTGCATTAATAGACAGAAGTATAATGCGATATAATCAGATTACAAGGAAGCCATGTTGTTCCATCCATCAGCTGGATTCTGTGACTCGTATCTCTCTGTTCCAGATGTGAACGAGTGTGTGCTGCCTGCTGGCTTGGCTCATTGTGTGTTTGGCTGCGTTAACACACCAGGTAGTTTTTACTGTCTCTGTCCTGCTGGGTATAGCACGAACGTCACAGACGGCCATTGTGAAGGTCAGTCATGATAAATTAATTAACTCATATCTCTAATTTCATGGAATTTAAATATGTATAATGACAGGTTGAGATTTTCTTGAGTTTGTCTTGATTGTACAGATACAGATGAATGCATGGAGAACTCGGGTCTCGGACCATGTGCGAACGCGTGTGTGAACACACCAGGTTCTTTCCACTGTGTCTGTTCAAACGGATATCAGCTCGCTGGGGATGGGATGAGCTGCGTTCCCGAGTGTCCACCAGGATACCGCAGAAAACGTCCTGACCCGCTGGTAGGAAATTCAACCTCGCTGCCGTGCGTCGGTAGGTGCACCAGTCGTTTATAAGAGAAATGGAATTTATTTCAATGTCTAAAGTTGCATTAAAGCAAATTATGTTATAAAAAATGTTATACAGAAAAAATATTCATTTCGATTTGGTCAAAATATAGCGAAACTTTATGAATCAGTATTTAGAGCAACTGTACCGAACATTAGTGGTGAAGGATTTGATGTACTGTAATCTACCTGAAAATTTAGTGATTTTACAGAACATACATTAGCTAGAAATTACAATAAAAGTGTTGCACTGCGTTTGATTGTGTATATGACAGGTGCAATTCGAATTTGAATCATTTATGCGAATAGAATTTAAAATATTAATACTGTATTGTTTATTAAAGCATTATTTTGATATATACCCACCGCTTTGTCATGTTCAGGGTTCAAAGGAAAAAGTCTCATGCCCCATAGATAACATCAATTTTTATCTTTAATAATTGTTCATGATTGAACCCTAGAGATAACACAACACGGTAATATAACACCATCAATTGGCAAAAGATATGTTCTGTCTTAACAAAAATGTATTTCTTGGAATACCAGTTGGAAGATCAATAGATTTAATCCCAAACCATGCTTTCTTGGTGGGATGGATGACATCACAGGCATTTATGAGCATATGAATGTGCAAAAAGGAAGAACATTTTTAATTCTGCTGGCACATAAATCATAGTAGAAATTTGATCGTATAAAAATGTTATAACCCTTATAAATGTACATGTATCCATTAGGTTGGTCTTTGTTTATTTCAGATATTAACGAGTGTGAAGCGATGGAGCAAATGCAACAGCACCAGCAGCACAAGTGTGAATGGAAGTGTGTTAACTTGCCAGGCACACACCGCTGCATCTGTCCACGTGGATACACACAGCATCCAAATGGATACCAGTGCAAAGGTCGGTCTATATAAGAGAATGGAGAAATTTCCAGAAATATCCAAAATAATTTGCCTATCCTGTGAATTTTTCTTTTTTTTTCCAGATATTAATGAATGTACAGTGAGGAATGCTGGCTGCTCCCACATTTGCCTGAACCACAGAGGTGGCTACAGATGCGCTTGTCCTGAAAATTACCGGGTCTCTTCTTACAGCAGGAAGAAATGCCAGCCAGTTTAACCTAGACAACGGCAGTACCACTCTTTACCTACTCAACACCTTGTCATGTACGTGTAAGATATTAATTCACTCATTTTCTACCGCTTATCCGAACTCTCGGGTCACGGGGAGCCTGTGCCTATCTCAGGCGTCTTTGGGCATCAATGCAGGATACACCCTGGACAGAGTGCCAACCCATCGCAGGGCACACACACACTCTCATTCACTCACACACTACGGACAATTTTCCAGAGGTGCCAATCAACCTACCATGCATGACTTTGAACCGTGGGGAGGAAACCGGAGTACCCGGAGGAAACCCCAGAGGCACGGGGAGAACATGCAAACTCCACTCACACAAGATGGAGACGGGAATCGAACCTTGACCCTGGAGGTGTGAGGCAAACTAGTGCTAACCACTAAGCCACCGTGACCCCTCGTGTAAGATATGATGTGATTAAAGATTTTTCTATAGAATTTTAAAAATAGAAAAAGGTGGTTATTTCCTCTTCTACTAAAGACAACTCCAATGTGTCTGGAAGTATATTTGTATATTTGTACAATGATTAGTATATTGTTCGTGATCATTGACCAGAAAAAAAAAAAAACTAAAGCCATCTTTTCAGAACACTTTTTTTAATATATAACAACATATTTACAAATATTTAACATTCGACACTATGTAGTTAAGAGATGTTCCTACAGGTGTCTCTATTTAACAAATTTTTTGACATAAATATAATTTCAACATGACTCCCCTTTGCCCATAACTACAGTAAGAATAAAGTAGCTCGACAGGCTACAAAGTCAGCTGCAAAGTGTTGTCTCTCTTTTTTTTCTCTCTCTCAACTTTATAATACAAAAATACCATTGTCCCAACACAATATTAATAGCAAATCTATAGCTTAAGTTTCATCACAACACGCACGGAAGCTCGCATGTCTGCTTGATGGACATTCATTAGGACAAAAACAGGTGTTGGTCCTGGAAGCCAAATCCCTTTTACATTGTGGAGTGCAATTCTTAAAACAGGACGGATGGAATAAGAGCAAGACATGAAAACAGTAGTTGGTCACATAATTTTTCCAGTTTCTTCAGGGAAAAGGGAGATTAACAACAAAAGGAAATTCAGTGTGTATTCCACAATTTGAGTTTATTCACAAAGGATGAGGGACTAATGATGAGTGTTATGTTAACGACACATTTTTTTAGGTACTCGGTCTATAGAGCTTTCTGTGAAATCAGGTGTAGAATAAATCTATGTTAATTCTCCAGTTAAATGGGCAAGGCTTATACCCCCTCTACCTTAATTACCCATGTTCGGTCGGTGATCAAGGTCATCTTCATTTTCCATTGGCAAGGGCCAGTGCAATAGTAGCTTTAATGGAGTCAGGTACCGGACTAGGTGCAATTACTATCATAATCATATCATTACCGTATTAATTGTACTAACGTCTTTAGCCAATGCCAGTACCAGAACAATACCTACAGAACCATTACTTTATCAGATACAATGTTGATACGTTCACCTCAGTTTCCAGGCACAGGGACATAAGCTTCATAGGACCTCTTCTTTCATGAAGGTAATGATATCAAAGGTTCCTTCCTTGCACAAGGTTAAGTAATCAAAAGGTACTATAAGCCTGCTACCTGACTCAGGCAAAGGTACTACTGGTACTATCTATTGCTAGTGGAAATGAAGATGCTGTTCAAACCTCAACAAACCCAAGCATCAGTGTTGGACCCTCGAGGAAAGACCTTAACCCCCATGACCCCAACTTCCTATCAAGCACAGCAAAGAATTTAATTGTACTATAATGTATATTGACTTGAATTGTGTCAGGGGATACAGTACAAGGACAGGGTCTACAGCATAATTTCCTTAGCCAGTGACAGGGGTCTGGGCTATAGCACCTTAGGTAGATTGGGACAGGGTCAGGCTCTATAGCATCATTTCCTTAACCAGTTACAGGGGTCTGGGCTATAGCACCTTTACCTTAGGTGCTCCAGGACAAGTTTGGGGTCTACAGCAACATTTCCTTAGCCAGTTACAAAGCTCTCAACATTAGCACCTTAGGTAGATTGGGACAGAGTCTGGATTTTTAGCATAATTTCCTTAGCCAGTTAAAGGGGTCTGGTCTAGAGCACTTTTAGCATAGGTACTACGGTACATGGATAGGGTTTATACCATTGTTCTGTACCCATGGAATTGGGTCTGGCCCTTTAGAACCTGGTTCAGTCTGGTATAGGGTCTCAGACAGTGCTAGTTACTTGATGCTGATATAAGGCTTCTACAGACCCTTCAGTTTGCAAGGTAGCAGGTTGGGGACCACGGCATTTTTACCTCACTCTTGATGATTCAAGAGGACTGGGATGGACCTGTAGCACCTTTATATCAGGCCATGTCCACACTAATCCGGATATATTTGAAAACGGAGTTTACATCTAAAAACGCTGCGCGTCCACTTTATCGTTTTCAAACGTTTTCCAAAAGTTGCTCATGCACACTGAAACGTATGAAACTGCTTACATCTCCCTACTGCACATGAGTAAAGCTTTGACCTGTGTCATTTCCGCTAGGCGTTTATTCCTTTTCGACTGCATCACATGACTAAAAATGTGTCATAGTATTCAAAAGCCTCAGTCTTCACAGTCCACTAAGACGCGAAGATGGCGTTTTCAAATTTATCCGCTTTGGAGAGCGTCTTCCAACACCTACGTTTTCGTTGACTTAAAATGCTGTCTCAGTGTGGATGAAAAATATACGTTTTCAAACAAAAACATATTAGTGTGGACATTGCCTCAGTTAGTTACGTAGGTGCATTTACCTTAGTTATCCAGTGAGACACTTTAAAAAAAAAAAAAGGTTGAAATGTGGTACAAGAGCCTCATAAAATTCTACCGACATGCATTAGGTAACAAAATTTACATGGGGTAAAATATAATGTAGATTTAAATGACATCATTGTTTGACTTATATCCTTTGATAAAAGAATTAATTTCATGCCAAAGCAGTCAGCCTGATCTGGTGTGTCATAAGTAAATGTTACAGCAAAAAAAAAGTCTTGCTAACAAGGAACATTATCACATTATTTTTCACATTATTTCGAACACTGTATACAGTAGTTAAACCCTTAGCTGCTGTCCTAAACCATGATATGAATTTAACAGATATTCAAGACCTAAATCGAAAGTGTGCATGTCGGTGTTAGATTCAAAACATCAGAGCAATGGACAGAAGCAGACAACTTGAATTTCACTGGTCAGAAATAGCAGGGATTTAGAAAGACATGAAATGAAATGGTGAAATGTGGGAAGGACATAGGCCTCTTTTTTTTTTTACTCTTTAATTAAAAAAAAAAATCATAAATAGCATTGAACAGAGGAAAGTGATCCAAGGGTTTGTTCCAGGTTGGCTCATTTCAGTGTATGGCACTACAAGAAGCAACTTTCTATTGTCTTTTAGTTCTGTTCAGTTTTGCCTCCACCCTGAAAGTTTATCACTGTTAAAAAGTTAATGCTTATACAACACCCTGATGCATTTGTCTTTCTAGTAAATCCCCTCAAGTGGTCATTTGTTCTAAAGTGCAAATAGTGCTTTTGTCGCCTGTGTTCCAATTTGCAGGGGTCATGTATGCAGCCATCCACCAGGAGGTGACAGAGGGACAGTTGTAGTCGCTAAGGAATCCAGGACATGGTAGCTCTTTATTCCTCTGTTGTGCATGCGGTCAGCTCCGGCAGCTCCAGCGGCTTCACTATCTCTTCGTTATACACTCTCAGAATGGCTTCACATACAAACCGATACTGACTCTGTAAAGGTAGTAAAATGGAGTGAAAACTGGAGGCCAGATGTCAAATATTATTAGACTGGCTTTAACTTTACATATTTCTGTTCCACAAGTTATTTGTTCTTTTCACCATTAGATCTTTTCGAGTATATAAGTTCATAACACAAATGTATTTTTATTAGGTTATAATATAGTGGGATAACAATAAAAAAATAACAATACTATAATATAATAAGAAGTAAGAAATTAAACACTTGGAGTTTGCTGTTAAAAAAAAAGATCGAGTAATGGTGTGGCACGAAGCTACTGTTATCATCCTGTAAAAGCGGTTCAGACGGTTTCGTATTTCTCTTCTACTGCTGCGATTTGGTGCTGATTAGAATTTTCAATTTATTAAGTACAAAATGTTCTACTTTTTAGCTGTTCATCCATTAAAACGTTCCTGTTTGCTCTTATCTAATTGCAGAATATATAAACCAAAAGCTTAACCATGTATAAAATTACCGTCCTGACTTATTTGTGAAATATCAACACCGTCATACATGTGTCTGTGAAATAGCCGGCAAAACAGAAACAACTGAGATTAGATCGACTGTAAACCAACGTCTGACCAATCGTAATGGAGAGTCGAGAACAATGCCTGGATCTTCTTGAGCAGAAAAAAAAGCTTCACTACTCACTGCAGTTTGAATCATCATGGCTCGCTGGTCTCTCATGGTCCGGACGATGTCTAACGGATATACGTCTTGACTCCGCTCGATCAGACACATCGCTGTCTCCATGGTGATCAGAACCCCTGTGCGACCAATCCCAGCGCTGCCAGGGGGATGGGTAGGAGGAGGAGGAGAGGAAGGGCAATGGATCAGTCAAGGACAGGCTGAGCTCACACTGAGCACTGATTATCATGTACTGACATCATAGAAACAGGTTTCTTTTATATATATTAAAAAAAAAAAGGTTTTTCAAAGTAACACAAAAATGTTTACTGAAATAAGGTCATGTGCTTTATTTAAAAAAAAAGTGTAATATTTATAATTTTAATTACATGGTGTTCAGTATCTTCCAGAATTATATTTTATTATCCTGAATATCACAGATTGACTGTTGTTTGAAAATGTTGCAGTATCCGGGTTGTGCAGTGGTGTGAAAAAGTGTTTGCCCCCTTCCTGTTTTTTTTTTTTTTTGCATGTCCAGTAGTGTTTCAGATTGTCAAACAAATGTAAATATTAGTCAGAGATGACACGAGCAAACACAACATGCAGTTTTTAAATGAAGGTTTATATTATTAAGGGAAAACGATTTTTTGGTAGACAGCAGAATTCACGGCTCCATTTATCACAGCAAGTCTTCCAGGTCCTGAAGCAGCAAAACAGCCCCAGATCATCATACAACCACCACCATATTTTACTGTTGGTGTGATGTTCTTTTTCTGAAATGCAGTTTTACTTTTACGCCAGATGTAATGGAACACACACCTTCCAAAAAGTTCAACTTTTGTCTCGTCAGTCCACAGAGTATTTATCCAAAAGTTTTGTGGATCATCAAGATGTTTTCTGGCAAAACTGAGACGAGTCTTTATGTCCTTTTTGGTCAGCGGCGGTTTTTGTCTTGGATCTCTGCCCTGCAGGCCATTTTTCAGAGTCTCTCTCTTATGGTGGAGTGATGAACACTGACCTTAACTGAGGCAAGTGAGGCCTGCAGTTCTTTGGATATTGTTGTGGGGTCTTTTGTGATATCTTGGATGTGTCGTCGCTGCACTCTTGGGATAATTTTGGTCAGTCGGCCACTCCTGGGAAGGTTCACCACTGTTCCATGTTTTCACCATTTGTGTATATATAACGGCTCTCACTGTGGTTCGCTGGAGTCCCAAAGCGTTTAGGAACAAATGGCTTTATAACCTTTTCCAGACTGGTAGATCTCAATTACTGTCTTTCTCATTTGTTCCTGAATTTCTTTGGATTTTTGCATGGTGTGTAGCTACTGGGCCTTTTTACACCTGGTCACTTCATGTCTTTTCTCGGATCCGATAGCTATCTGATTTGTTAAAATTTACACTAGGCCACATCTTTTCAAACTTGTCGAATCGGAATTCCACAAGGCTCAATTTTAGGCCCTTTGCTTTTTAGTTTATATATAAATGATCTTCCATACAGTTGCAAGAAAGCCAAATGTATGCAGATGACACAATTATATATAGCTCAGCAAAAACTCCTTAGATTGCAGCTGAAATGCTTTCAAAAGAATTGGATGGTGCATCACAGTGGCTCCGAAACAATCATCTGACATGGAATTTCAATAAAACGAAAGCTCAATAAACATTTTAGAATAAAGATTGATGATTAGGAGATAGTTGAGGTACATGAATTTAAATTTCTAGGGGTTACATTAGATTCTCATCTTAAGTGTGTTAGTCATGTAAAGAGGCTGTGTAGAATTGTCAAGACTAATTTAAACTGCTTTCGATTAATAAGACAATACATACCCATTAAGGCAGCACAGCAATTTATGCATTCTATGATATTTTCTCATCTATCATATTGCATCACTGTTTGGGGTCAGGCCAATCAAACAACAGTTACACCTATAAGGTCATTATATAAACAGGCGTTAAAAGTAATGGACCAAAAACCTTTAAGATGGCACCATTGTATCATTCTAAGGAAGCATAATATATTGAGTTCATAATATATTCAGTTTTGTAAATTATTCATTTTTAAAACTAATTTTTAAGTGTATGTACAATCTTGCACCAGAAATACTCTGTCAATTAGTAGTGAAACAAAAGAGCGGAATAAGAACTAGAGGAATGACTAGTGGAAACTGTATAGCCACAAAACGTAGAACGACATTTGGTCAGACGTCATTTTTAGTAAGAGGCATAAATTTATGGAACGATTTACCACCAGAAATTAAAACATTAACAGACTCAAGGTTTTTAATACACATTTAAAGCAGCGGCTGAAACTGAAACAACACATTGACTGTATGGGAGACAACGCAGTGTATGCAAACATAAGGTTGCATATGTCAGCATGCACAGGAAGAACACTTTTTCACACAGGGCCATGTGGGTTTGGATTTTGTTTTCCCTTAATAACAACCACCTTAATTTAAAAACTGCATGTTGTGTTTACTTGTGTCAACTTTGACTAATGTTAAAGTTTGTTTGATGATCTGAAATACTAAAGTGTGACCAACATGCAACAAATAAAAAAAAAAATCAGGAAGGGGGCCAAGACTTTTTGTGTGAAGATGTCGGTGTGTTGAATGGTGGTCTTGTGTTGCGTTGGGTCTCACCTGCAGTGCACAACCACAGGGTCCTGCAAGTCTCCTCGCTTGCTACGCACCAAGCTCACAAAGTTCATGAAATCGGAGGAGTCTTCTGGAACACCGTGATCGGGCCAAGCCATGTACTGCATCTGACAAATATGCCTCTCTTCTTTAGTCTACACACACACACACACACACACACAATAAACTTATACACATATACATCTGGTCACATGACACATTAAGGGTAAACTGACATGAACAAATGTACAGTGATACCTCGAGATACGAGTTCATTGACACGATTTTTTGAGATACGAGCTGTGATTCAACCAAATTTTTGTCTTGATATATGAGCAAATTTTTTTTTGCATAGAATTAGATATGCTCGCTTGCGCCTTTTTGGAAAGTAATAAATGAATGAATGGATAAATAAATAATTAAATAAGTAGAGAGAGAGGGAGAGAGAGAGAAAAATATGTGGAGATTTATGATGTAAACTGGTACAAGGAACGCGAGTTCCGGCATGGTGGAGTTGGGGTTGGAGGAGGGAGTTTAGATCGCAGCAACAGCGAAACGCTAGAGTGGCTCCATGAATGGGAATTTTAATTGCCGAGTAATATGGATGTCGTAACCGGATTGGTGCGCGTCGTGGACAGCTGATTAACAGCTGATGCGCGCTTCATGACGTGGCCTGCCTGAACTAATGCGATGCTTGATTTAAGTTTGTTAATTTTAGTGAAGTTTAGTTAAGATCTATTTAAGTGTAAAGTAGCATTAAGAGTGTACAGTAACGAGTAAGGGAACGAAAGCGAAAGTGTACGTACGAGACAAAATTCCTCCTAACTCCTCTGCCTGTTTACTCCTCCCTCAACCTCCGAGCGCATCTTCCGTAAAGTAAAACCAGTTTATTTTTTTAACATTCTCTTTTATTACTGTATGTTTTATACAATATTTGTCATTTATAAATACAGTTACTGAACATTTTTCATATTCAAAACACAAACAAAACAACTGGAGTGGAATTTTGCGAGCTGGAACGGATTAATGGGATTTCAATTCATTTAAACTGGGAAAATTGTTTTGAGATGCGAGCAAGTTCACGGAACGAATTAAACTTGTATCTCGAGGCATCACTGTATAGTATAATAAAATAAAGTTTTTGTTTAGTTTTAAATAATCATAATGATATAGCATTATAATCATACTGTAGGCATTACCTCCAGGTGTGTGAGCGTCAGCGCTCGGAGCAGATACGCCGATTTCCCATCCTCAGATACGCAGGAGACCTGGAAATTCCCGTAAGTGCCAGTGGTGGAGACGTTCGGCCAGTATTGGTGACACTTCACCTGAAAGAAAGAAAAAAAAAAGCCGCCTTGTGAGTCAGTGAAATCTAAAGCTTTGTGTTTGTGTTGACACAATTTTCAATCTGAAAATGAGCAGAAAGGTGTTTTTATGTTATTATGGTGTTGTGGAATTGGGATCACTAAATAATTAAATAATTTCTCATGGCAACTAGTTGCATTTTAGGGGATTACCAGCAACAGGGGTGATGGAGTGAATACTCGATGAAGTCTATTTCAGAAAAAGGATGAAAAAGTGTTTTTTTTTTGTTGTTTTTGCTATAGTGCTGAGTCTAAACTGTTTAACGACAGCACAAAGTGAACCAAACATAATTGATTTATAATTCGATTTGATTTGTATAGCACTTTCAACAATGAACATCAACACAAAGCAGCTTTAAAGATATATATACTGTATATATATTAAAATGTATCAGTTTATCTTATTTATCATATATAATTAAATAAAAGTCATGTAAAAAAATTACCCCATTAAATATTAAGTTCTTAAGTGATGTAATTGCATATAAACAACAACAACAACGACAAAAATCTGGTATGGTTTATGTGATTGTCATGTTTCAAGGTTCAGTTTCGCTTCAGCGTCAATGTTCTTTGACAGATGGTCTCACATGTTCCTCAAACACCTTCTGATACAATGTAGAATTCATGCTGTAGCAAATGCAGAAGTCCTGCTGTAGCAAAACAGCTTCAAACCATAACACTTCCGCCTCCGTGTTGAAATGCTGTATTTGGTTTACTCCCAACATGTCCTCTGTTATGCTGTCCAAATAATTCCGTTTTAGACTTATCTGTCCAAAGCACATTATTCCAGAAATCTTGTCCTTTGTCTCTGTGTTCTTTCACAAACTTCTGTCTTGACCTCATGTTTTTCTTTCGCACATGCACACGAAGAAATCCCTGATGTCTCTTGCTCTAGCGACCGTGTACAGACCCCCAGGGCCCTACACAGTTTTTCTTAGAGAATTCACAGATTTTCTCTCAGACCTATTGGTTAACTTTGACAAAGCATTAATTGTAGGAGACTTTAACATTCATGTTGACGACACAAACGACGCTTTAGGACTCACATTTATGGACTTACTAAACTCACTTGGGCTCAAACAAAACATCACTAGTGCAACTCATCGACGTAACCACACACACTAGATTTAATAATATCACACAGAATAGAAGTCACTGATATAGATATCATTCCTCAAAGTGATGACATCACAGACCATTACCTCATAATGTACACACTACCTATAGAACAGACTAACTGTGTCTCACCACGTTATTGACTCGGTAGAACCATTATTCTGACCACCAAAGACAGATTCACAAATAACCTGCCTGATCTGTCTGGACTTCTTACTGTACCCTCAAACTCAAACGACCTAGTCAGATTACAGAAGGTTAGAGATAAAACACTTGCACCATGGTATAATAGTCATACTCACACCCTCAAGAGGGAGACCCGTAACCTCGAACGGAAATGGAGAAAAACTAAATTAGAGGTGTTTAGAATTGCATATAAGGACAGTATGTCCAGCTACAGACAGGCTCTAAACGCTGCTAGGGCTGAGCACCTGAGCAAACTCATAGAAAATAACCAGAACAATCCCAGGTTTTTATTTAGCACAGTGGCTAGTTTAACAAAAAATCAGAAATCTGAACACACTATTCCATCACATTTCAGTAGTGAGGACTTTATGAGATTCTTCACTGATAAAATCAAAAGTATCAGGAATAAAATAGGTGACGCTCAACATATGAGAGCAACCAGTGACACAATCTCACCTAAGGCTTTACACAGCTTTACAAGTACAGGACAGGAAGAGTTAGATAAACTTATTACTACAGCTAAATCAACAACATGTTCACTAGACCCCATCCCAACTAAACTACTGAAAGAAGTGTTACATAAAGCTGGTGAGCCTCTTCTTAATATCATTAACTCCTCGTTATCTTTAGGTTACGTCCCGAAGTCTTTTAAGTTGGCAGTTATTAGGCCACTCATCAAAAAACCTAACTTAGACCCTAATGAACTATCAAATTACAGACCTATCTCACACCTTCCGTTTATGTCTAAAATACTTGAAAAGGTTGTGTCTGTTCAACTGAGCTCCTTCTTACAGGAGAGCAACATCCTTGAAGAGTTTCAGTCAGGTTTCAGGCCCCATCATAGCACAGAAACTGCACTTGTTAAAGTTACAAACGACTTGTTCTTAGCTTCGGACCAAGACTGTATGTCACTATAAGTTCTACTTGACCTTAGTGCTGCATTCGACACTATAGATCACAACATTCTTCTAGATCGCTTACAATATTACACAGGTATTCATGGTCAGGCTTTAAGCTGGTTTAGATCCTACCTGTCTGACCGATACCATTTTGTAGAATTAAATGGTGAATCCTCCAGTTTACTACCAGTTAATTATGGGGTCCCTCAAGGATCAGTTCTAGGACCTCTGCTTTTCTCTATATACATGCTTCCATTAGGGAACATTATTAGAAGACATGGGATTAGTTTCCATTGTTATGCTGATGACACACAGTTATATATCTCATCAAAACCAGATGAAATAGCCACAGTGTCCAAATTAACTCAGTGCCTTAGAGAGATAAAAGACTGGATGAGCTGCAACTTTCTATTGTTAAACTCCGATAAGACAGAAATACTACTCATAGGTCCAAAAAACCAGTGCACATAAACTCTCACAACTTAACTCCCATTTAGAGGGATGTACTGTTACAAGTAGGTCGACAGTGAAAGACCTCGGTGTTATATTAGACAGTAACTTGTCTTTTAAAAATCATATCGCTCATACTACCAAAACAGCCTTCTTCCACCTTAGAAACATTGCCAAGCTGAGAAACATCCTGTCTGTATCTGATGCTGAGTAGCTAGTTCATGCGTTCATGACCTCTAGACTGGACTATTGTAATGCATTACTAGGTGGTTGTCCTGCATCTTTAATAAATAGGTTACAGTTAGTCCAAAATGCAGCTGCCAGAGTTCTCACTAGGACAAGAAAGTATGACCATATAACCCCAATTTTATCATCTCTACACTGGCTACCTGTTAAGTATAGAATTGACTACAAACTGCTGCTACTTACGTACAAGGCTCTTAATGGTTTAGCTCCCATGTATCTAACTAGTCTTCTAACACGTTACAATCCTTCACGCTCTCTGAGATCACAAAACTCAGGGCTTTTGGTAGTTCCCAGAATATCTAAGTCTACTAAAGGTGGTAGAGCGTTTTCTTATTTAGCTCCCAAACTTTGGAATAGTCTTCCTGATAGTGTTCGGGGCGCAGACACACTTTCCCAGTTTAAATGTAGATTAAAAACTCATCTCTTTAGTCAGGCGTACACATAATACATCCCATAATATCATGCACCAGTACATCAGACCAGCACATTTTTATGAACAGCAGATGTGTTAATCCCTTTCCACTGCTTCTCTCTTTGTACCTATCCTGAGGCATCCAGACATTGTACCAGCTCCCAACGTCCTCTGTGGGACGAAGCCTTTGGACGTCCACTGAGCCGAGGCCGACTCTAAGAATCCTGAGACATCTCCAGTTAGACTCTGTGGTACTCAGGAGATCAGAAGTCCTTGAACCTCACACCAATACAACATTTAACTGACTGTATATTACAATCACACCCCCAGTGTCACCCATATGAGGATGGGTTCCCCCTTGAGTCCGGTTCCTCTCAAGGTTTCTTCCTTTACCAATTTAAGGGAGTTTTTCCTTGCCACTGCTGCCTGAGTCATCTCAGACTTGCTCATAGGGGAATAAATACATACACACTGTGAACTATATACATCTAATAATAATCTAGAATTTTTATTCTGTTAATTCTTATTTCTTTTATTATTCGTTAATTCCTTTATCATTAATTATGTTTACCTTCTGCTCTATGTTTATGTTCTGTAAAGCTGCTTTGAGACAATGTCTATTGTAAAAAGCTCTATACAAATAAACTTGAATTGAATTGAATTAGACAGCAGACGTTTCCTCCTTGCACACCTCCCATGATCCTCCTAAGAAAAACATGAGGTCAAGAAGATAGACCTTGCTGTAGGTCCCGTTATGACATTTTAGGGTTTTTGGAGACTTCTTTAAGCATCTTAAGGTCTGTTTCTTGTGTGAACTTGCTTGGATGGCCTGACCTGGCCATTTTGGCAGGTGTTTTATATGTTCTCCATTGAAATTTTAAAATGGAAAAAAAAAAATTACATTTTAAAATGGAAATTTTTGGACAGTGAAATGACTAATTTTAAATTCTTTTGAGATTGTTTTATATCCCTTACCATACTCGTAAGGATCAACAATCTTCTTTCTGAAGGCCTCAGAGAGCTCTATGGATCTCAACATGGTGATACCTCTCACATAAACAATTAAGAACAAGCCAAACTAAATATCTGAGGTTTAAATAAGACAAAGCTCTATAATAATGTCCTAATAATGTGCACCTGATATGATACACCTGTAGGTCATTTTATTCATTTTAAGTACAAATAAATGTGGGGGTGTCCTTACTTTTTCCTCACAAAAAATAAAAAAAAAAACATTTAAAAAACGATATTTCTTTGGTTTTATTTGTTTAGATATTACATAAATCTTCCAATATTGTTCAAATGAAGAGAAAATTCCCATATCGTTAACTATTTAAAAAAACCCAGTCCTTCATGGGGTGTCCTAATCTTTTCACAGGACTGAATATATTACCATCTGTGTCTGTTATCTGAAGCATTTTTCCCTTCATGATGTTTCAGGGAGTTTTACCTTGCTCATTAAGGAAAGTATGCTTATAAATTGGAAATCTTTGTGCAGCTGCTTTGTGAAAGTGGTGATTGTGCTGTCGTACAATCGGTTGCTTACCCGCTTTGTGTGTATCCGTGTCTGAGCACAGTGTAAAGGAAAGCATTACACATACCCTGCCCCGTTCCACCTGTGTGGTGAGCATGACCACCAGGGAGACGCTCTGCTCCCACACCATCTGCCAGAAATCACAGCAGGTAGCAGGGAGTGGACCCTGACACGCAATGTACCGCCTTACACCGCCTCCACCTGGTATCTCCATCTTAGGACACAAAAACACACACCAACACAGTTAACAACAGTGCTCATATAGTACAGGATACTAGAGTTTAGGTTTGAACTCATTAATTTCATACCAAAAATAGTATGTATGTATGGTACGCATATGCGCAAACAAATCCTCATTTATCTTCTTTAAGGGTTAAGAGATTATTATATTATTTATTTATTTACTTGGATTTGTAATTTTAAAGGTTCTCACGTTAATGTAGTTTGCGTTGATGTAGTCCTCGGGTCCCTGCAGGACGACTCGGGTCGCGTCATCTGTGTGAAACAAGGCGCTCGTGAGTCAAAACCTTTTCGCGTAATTTAAATATAGGAAATAGAATGCTGTGTTATATCCGTACTTACACGGTGAAATATCCCGGTAGCGGTTTTTCGACAGGTTCTGTGGTAACCTGGCGCAGGACATGGACATGCCGGGTCGTTTTCGATACAGTTGCTGGAGACAAAGGAAATAATGAGAGATACGATTAGCAAAATGTTATGTATAAGGTTTCAACATTTAAGGCTACAGGTTTTTTAAACAACCTCATCTGAGGTGGCTTCATATTCAGTTCTGTCTTTAGGGATCATCTTACAAAACCCCTAACCATACCTAGGTCTAAGAAGTAAGAGCAGATTTTTTTTTGTGCCTCCCCAGCACACAAGCTCATGAGAAAAGTCTACTAGAGAAACAGCAAAGTCATGAAACAGGAAACAGCACAGAGTGTATCATGATAACAGGAAGTGATGTTTAGAAGCAAATCAAAGGTCCCTTAAATACAACAGCAGGTAAAGATACCAAAAGCACAAAATTATAACATATGAGAGATATTATAAAGATATGAAAATGACACTTTAGGTTAAACCCCCTGAGAACAGAATGTGTTTTATTTCGGTTTAAACTATGTTAGAAAATGATTTAACAACACTGTAAATATGGGACTTGTCAGTAAGTGTGTGAGAGACAGACACTGACATTGTAGGATGAAAGTGCTTCTCAAATCGCCTACTAGTGAGTGGTTTATTCCCACTGAAAATTCCACCATAAAGAAGCACTTCAAGGATTCGGGTGACGTTCTTATTCAACCATGTGTGAAAGGATGGAATCTTTATGCTGTCAAAACTCACAGCTCTGCTTATGTAGTGGAAAGGGGGGCGGGGCTACAATTCGTTATTGACTGGGAAATGGCTTATATTTATGCATAGTAAAAAGTTTAGTTTGAGACAAGACTGCTCTTAGAAATTTCATACACTGGACTTTTAGTGCATAGTGTTAGTGTGTAGTAGGTGATTCGGGGTGTAGCTTCTGCCATTGCTCCACTGTCTAACAAAACAGTGTAGTATGTGTACTAGGTGACTCACATCAAACTGAATGAGCACAGAGCCATTACTCAGGCCTTCTCTCAGCATCTGGAAGGACGATTTCCAACCGTCCGGGTCTGAGTGCGAGCGATCCAGAGTGTGGCTTTCTGGAATGTACTGGAACTCCGGCTCCAAATCCAGCTTCTCCTCCTCTTCGTCCACGTCGTAAATTGCTGGAAGCGTCCGATAAAGCGAATATTTTAGCAGTCATTCGGAATAACCACAACAGTTAGCAATTCTTTTATTAAATAGACAACAACAGGTCAAATGGTTCACATATTTTCCCCCAATTTCATATCACTTACATTAGAACAGTAACAAGCAATGACAATTAGTTCCTCACCATTGGGTCTTACTAGCAGAATAAGCTCTCCTGATTGGTTTTCACAGCTGGCTTTGATTAGCATGACCACGTCGTCGTGTGTGTAGTCCGAGATGTCCCGCCCGTTTATCAGCACCACCTGGTCACCCTCGTTAAGACGCGGTACACACAGGTCCGCCTGCGGAATATGAGGTAGGAGTCAAATGACACAAGGATGCAATACACAGGAAATGACATACCCACTGTGCACTATGTTCTCTAGTGTCTAGTGTGTGAATTTTAGAAGGTTTGTGTCGCCCCATTTTATTCAACTTTATTTGAAGCCTCTAGCTTTAGATGCGGTAACAGGAATTAAAATGAAATCTTACAGGCAAAAAAAATGGAGCTTACCGCAGTTCCAGGAGCGACGCGAGACACAATGATGGGCATTCTCTGATCAGCGCCACCCTGTGGACAGAGGGCAGGAATCGTGACATATTGCTGATCCTTTGGTCGAACCTTTAGTACTTTCCCAAAATGACCGGTTTTTAGCGCAAACGTACCTTAACGTTAAATCCGAAACGTCCGTTTTCATCCGGTTTCATTTTGATCAGGACGAGGTTGTCGTGTGGAACTGCTCCATTCTGTATAAATGTAAAATGTAAAGAATGTAAAATGTAAAGAATGTAAGGAACTGCTACACGAGAAGATAGATAAATGGAATAATAAATAAATAAAAAAATAAAATAAATAAATGCCCCACCATGCTCTTATCTGAAGCTCCAGGAACGTCATAGAGTTCTGCGGAGTGGTCATCGAGCTCAAGCTCAGATCGGGATTGGCTGATGTGACTGATCAGGTTCTTCCTGGACTGCTTTGGTGGAAGTGCAGGAGGTTGGCTGTCTATTGCACTATCTGGAGATCTGCGAGGCAGCACAGTGGAAATGAAAGAGGCTGGTAATGCAATGAGAGCACAACCTACAGGATGCGGTTTTACAGGTACATCACATCAGATGCATAATTTTGCTGATATAGCGGACATCAACCCACCGACTAGAAGTAAAAAAAAAAAAAAATCAATTCTCTAATATACTATACACACAGAGCTATACACACAGAGCTGACAGCTGGTTTCTGCACAAATCCTAAGAAATAGGATCCTAACAACACTTGGGTTAAAAGAAATTGGGAATCTGAATGTTAGCATAAGAAGCGAGAATTAGCTCCCATATGCCTGTGGAACTGCAACCAGGCCTTGGTCTTCACACAAACACACACACACACACACACACACACACACACACACACACACACACACACACACACACACACACACACACACACGGCCTCATTATTAACGCTCTGATTACAAGCATGAAAGGAAAACAGTTCTGTTCACTAGACAGTGATACTGCTAAGCATTTTATGCCTATTGGACATTTCTATCAGAAAATTGCAATAAAATAAAATAAGATGAAGGTAAAAGGAGCGTAAAGGTGAAACATCCAGTCCAACAGACTGAGATAAAGAGATACAGTTCCAGAAAAACACAGCAGCAGGTCTAAATGTATAGAATTTAATAACGCTGTTATTTAGTAAGTGATGATTGGATCATCTCTGAACAACTCTGTACGACGGTGGTGTACTGAAAAGCATCTCAAAGCACCTCAATGCGGTTTGAGGCGGATGGGCTACAAGTACACAAAGAATTTTCTTAAATGGTCCAGTTTCCTAGACTACATATCACACGTTAAATGATTACACACTCTATGTAATAATCCCTGGCTTGGTCTCTGTACAAAGAACCATCCAAAGTTGTGATCCTTGGTTAAAATGCAAAGCCTGATTAACAGGCAAGCATTGCCAAAAATAACCGCTCTGTGGACAGTTCTTGCTTTATAGAGCGGACATGACGTTAGTGACACTTTAAAACACTAGGAAGCACATAAGACCCACTGTATTAGTCATGTGCATGCAATCTGTTGCCCATGTCATTTTTAGATTTACAATGAAACCCTTATTACCACATTAGCCACAACCACAAGAGTGTTACTGTCAAGTTTAGAATTGTTTAATAGCTATTTTATTTGTTATACATGTTATATAACTAATGTAACTGATCAATCAGACTAAAGCAACACATTAATAAGGTAACAAAGTAAAAACCCAGTGTTTAATTGATGCTGCCAACAAAAGCATGGTTAAAGCGTTTATATATTCATTACACACACACACACACACACACACACACACACACACACACACACACACACACACACACACACACACACACACACACACACGGTGCTTCCGTTCAAGCGTTAGAGGGCAAAGTGCACACAGTAGAGGTGTAAGAGCTAGTTAGTATCTAAAGGCATGTTGTATTATACTGTCATATACATCAAAACCTTTCAATCTCCTGACCTCCCATGAACAGCAAAAGAAAACCACAGCCCCAACCAAAAAAGTTTCCACCTAGTGCGTAAGGCTAAAATAAACACAGGCTCCAAATGCCAACTACATATCTGAGCTCTGTGGAAACAGTGATGACTCAAATATGAACTTGATTAACATTTCTCCACTATGCACACATGTGCACACACAGTAATGGTCACCGATGTACTTAAGCATGCGGTCATCGCCTTGATCCTACGTTCACAGTCAATCTTACTAGTGGGTCTTATGAGGAAGTTTCAATACAAGTAAAATATTGTAACTTGCCCATTTTTCCTGTTTCCAACACATCTACCTTTGAGAAATAAACGACTGTTCACTTGCTGCTTGATATATCCTACACCTTGTCCAAGTGTTATTCACTTCATCTGGTATTCCTGATATGTGAAAATTGTTAGATAGACAAATGGGGGTTATTTTATATACTCAACCTCATGTTGTACTATAGTACATACTGTATTATGGGGACATGGTCATAAAGATAAAAAAAAAAAAAGTGTTGCAAAACAGATCTGTTAAAAATTACTGACAACTGTGACCTCTTCTGCTTCGAAACTGCACACACCCACCACCACAACCACAACCATTTCAAAGCTGTGCTTCAAAAGCTGTCTACCATATCAATATAATCCAAAAGTTGCTGACTGTTTTCCAGCATTAACAGGGGAAAGAAACTGAGAAGTAACTGAGACGAGGGTGCAAACAAATCTGAGGGGAAAAGGGTGTCTGGACCGGCATACCCAAGTATCCTGAACATTCCATTCCGAAACCATGGGTGCAAATACCCCACCTTTGCAGCTATAAAACCTCCAATCTTCTTAGAAGGCTTTCTATAAGAGTTTCTTGAGTGACCATTGGGATTTGTCCTAATTTGGTCAATAAAGAATGTTTGTCCTGGTTTGCAATCAATGGTTCAGTTCATCTCAGAGGTGGTTGTTCAGGTTGTAGGGCTCTGTACAGTCCACTGGAGTTCTTCCATACTATATAAGAACTTGTTAAACCGTGTCTTTATGAACCTCACTTTGTGATCAGGGGCATTGTCATGGTAAAAAAAAGGGCCCAAACTGTTGCAATGATACCCTTCTGTGAAATTTTGCGTCCTAGCCCAAACACTGAAAAAGCCCCAGTCCATAATGCCCTGCCGGTACTTGTTAGGCATTCCAGTAGGTGGTTTGCTTTACACCAGCAGTTTTTGTGAGTGCAACCTGCCCCACAGATGGATGAAGATTAATATAATAAAAAACAACTTTAATGTTTTGGAATACTCACTCCAAAGTAGTGGGTGTGGATAGTGGAGGCGAGACGGAATTGATTTGAACTATCTTCAACCATGAGTCTGGCTCTATACTTGTTCTTGACAGGACATTGCTTCGAGTCTAATCAGCAGTTCAGCTATGATGGCTATAAACCATAAACTGCTAAGCCCAGGTTCTGTAACTTCCTAATAATATTCTGTTGCCTGAGGTGATGCTATGTAAAAGTTTTCCTTTGCGACACCCTGGGGGGTTATGACCCCCTGGTTAATAACCACTGCTATACACTCCAGACATGCTTATGTTAATACAAGAGGCTGTTTGGAACTTTGTAGTGAGTACTGGGACAGAAGAAAAAACATTTTGTCTGAACTGTTGCTGCTTCTAGATGCTTGCCTACGATTACTTACAGTTGACTGGGGCAGAAAGACCTAGCAGGGCAGAAAGGTCTCAATCTGAGTTGTGGCCCTGAGATCATCTCTTTACAACCCAATCTACTCCCAGTGATTGCTAACAAGTGTGTAAAGTCAAGTACGTAGCAATGCAATCTTCATTGACAATCGGGTGTGGCTAAAACATCTGAACCAAATAATTACATTTATGTCCAGAAATTTCTGTATTTTTATTAAATCTCAATTTTTATTATTTTAAATTTCTATTGCAATATAGCATATATTAAACAAATGTCTATTCATTTGTCACGATCCATCAATGCCATCACTTTCAAGTAATTATGTTCGTACAGGCTGCTGTGGTCATGAAAGCAATATGAACCTTACCAAAGAGAAGAAAAGGCAGAAGTAAGAAGAAAGTAATGATCTGCTCATGATACAAACATACAAGCTCATCTGCGAAACATGATGATGGTTGCATCATGGCTTAGCTTGCATGCCTGCTTCTGGTTCAGGCTCACTAAATTTTATTGATGATAGCAGCACCAGAATGAATTCAGAAGTCTACAAGAACATTTTATGTCCAGGAAAATCTCCATCCATTCATCTATTTTCTGTATCACTTATCCCATACAGTGCTACGGGGAGCCCGGGGTCTATCATCGAGTCTCGGAGGACAAGGCATGGAAGACACCTTGGATACGAGGTGCCAACCCACAACACAATGCATACACACACACACACACACACACACACACACACACACACACACACACACACACACCCATCCATTCACACACTAGTAACAATTTGAGATGCCATTCATTCCATCACAAATGTTTTTAGACAGGGAGAAACCCACAACACAAACTCTGTGCAGGAGTTTGAAGAGGTGGAAATCGAACCCAAAACCCTGGACGTCCAAGACAAAGTCTACAAACTCTACTCTGACAAAAGAACATCACAGGAAGCCCTTCTCATATAATTACATATACAGTACAACGTTTGCAGAAGAATGAGAGAAAAAGGCAAGCTTTTATTACATAAATAAATAAACAAACAAACAAACAAACAAACAAACAAACAAACAAACAAATAATTGAATAATTTAACTATATAGCTTAAATGTAATAAATTAGATGAAAACTTACGGGGTCGAGTCCAGGCTGATGCTGTTAGCCTGTGTTGACGATGCCGACTTATGGTTGGTGAAAGCTTGGCACACCGAGTCATCGATCACGTGATCCACCAGGTGCCCAATGGAGGACGGCCGGACTCGGGTGCCATCCGCAGCAAATATGGAGCTGTGGGTGACAGGGGACAATCAGTCACAGTGTTCAGGTGTGTGGGCAGGCTAGTTATTCCTTCAAACCCTTGAGTTTCCCTTGCAGTTTTCTTATGAGCAAATGAGAACTTTAGGTCACTGCACATAACAGATAAAAAGCCCAGAAAGAGACTGCAAAGTTTTGCAAAGAATATATTCACATAAACAAATGCTGAATTATTTTCATATTTTTGCATAAAAGTAAGCAGGTTTGACTTGTAAAATAAAATAATATACTGTAAAAGTATAAAATAAGTATCTGTGAACTCACTGATTTGGCGAACCCGGGCGCGAACGGTTGGGCAGGCTTTGTGTCTCCAGTCGTTCGTCTGAGAGAGAGTTCCTGCTCACTGTCTCCCAGTCTGTCCCACTCACCAACCTCCTGACCAATGGCTTGCTGGGTGACCTGCGGTCAAATGTCACAAAAGGGTTCTGATGAGTTTAAAACGCTGTGGGTTGAATGCTTAAGTCTGATTGATGTTTGTTAACAGATACAAGCAAGGAGTCTCCAGTGAGTGCTTCGAATCTAAATGTTTACAGTTCTACTACATTAATAATTGGTGGATATGAATAAAAGTAAATTACTTGTAATAATGGGGAAGTCGTGGCCTAATGGTTAGAGAGTTTGACTCCTAACCCTAAGGTTGGGGGTTCGAGTCTCGGGCCGGCAATACCATGACTGAGATGCCCTTGAGCAACAGTAGCATTAGTGATGTCATTTTCAGGAACTTTTAACTTGAAATATGAAAGCTTGTCAGATGAAGGTATACCGATACGACACCAATTTGGATGAAATCACTCAATATTAATTTCTTCGAGTATTTTAGTCATGCTCGTATCTCAATGTTACTAAGATCAGGTCAGGAGAAAATCTTGCCAATTTAAGGAAGACTGGAAATCTGAAAATTATTTTCTTTTAATTGTTCTTATAAATCTTAAGCAATTTTTCAAACTCTAATAATACCTCATAGAAGTTGTGCGCTCGAAACGATTCCTCAACTAAGCTGACTTATAATCAAGTGTCTGTAGTTCTTTATATCTAGCTTTAGATGTAATAATATAAAGCTACTCAATAATGATCATGGTACAGATATTTCTTTTTTTACTTCCCAAAAAGGTCAATAATGTCACTATATTAATAACAAGTTTCACACAAGTGACAAGAAAAAAAAAATGAATCGTCATTTTATTACAATGATGAACAAATTTACTTTACTTTATGACATTTTAAATGTTTCTAACGCATCACAGTTGCTGTACTGTATATTGATTCCCAGGCCATTAACAGCTGTGCAGTCCAGCAGGTTATTTAGGTCTTTATAATGAATACTCAGGCTTATGAAGGAATTGATTCCAGCTTTATCCTATTCTAGAGTTAGCTTCAGTTCATGAAAATGCAGTTGATTTAAAACTGTTTCTTACTGCAGTCACTTACATAGTGATATATTGCATGTTAATGGTGATATTAATAGTTAAATCATTCAAATAACGACTGACTATGTAACTGTCTACAACCTGTAAGGTGTATCTGTATTTATTTGTGTTAAATTTTGAAAGATACAGCCATGTCAGATCAAGAGACCACAGAGAGATGCAAACTTTTGCACTCATCTTCGGTCTTGACACATCATTTGCGCTAGACAGTTCTTTCAGACGACGCTGCTGCATTTTATTTATCGCTGTTGTTCAGGCAGCCTGAAAACTCACCAGAGACAAAAATAAATAATGTAACCGCGATGATGAAACGCTCAGTAAGCCGTGTAATAGTACATACAAAAGCACAAAAAATGGGAAGAGGGTGAGAAGAATAAGTACACGATAGACTTAATAAACAAAAGCAAGTGAAAATGTACCTGCTAGAAGCAAAGTATGAAAGCCTTAATCTCATCTTGAGTCCCAACATCATTTGCTATGACACACTAAACAATACACTGTACTTTAAAAATGAGAGGGAGTGATTTTGTTGTCACACACACACGCACACACACGCACACGCACACACACACACACACACACACACACACACACACACACGCGCGCGCGCGCACGCACGCACACACACGCACGCACACACACATGCAGGCACCCACCCTGTGGAAGCTTCCTGTGTTACTGAGATGTATCTTTCTCAGAATATGTAACCACATACACGCACACGGAAAACAAGTCGAGGACCGAACGCAGTGACGTCCCGCCCACATGCGAGGACATTTTATCCCTTTCTTTTCTTCATGTAGGGTGACTGACTGACTGTAAAGACACAATAACATTCACAAAGTGCTATACTTTTACGGATTTTTAATGACTCCCTGATTACTGAGCTGACCTGAGATGCACCCTTAATGTTTACAGCTTTATCACCCAGAAAAATCCTAAATAAACACCTGTTCATCAGAAAAAAAGATGATTCGATTCATATAAATCCTCATACTAATGTTATAAAATGTGAAAAATGTATGACATGAGCAGCTTGTGGACCTTCTTACTTAGAATATTTCACTTCACCCCCACTTCCTGTAGTATCTGGAATAACTCAGACTGCGGTTACAGAGTGGTTGTTAAATTGTGAAGAAGCTTTATATCCAGTGAGGAACACGTTGTTATTTGAGGTTTAGGATGCAAGTCTGGATTCCGGACTCAGAACGTCTGACTTTGATATTCCATGTATACTGTAATACTTAACAATAAATATAAACAGGGAAAAATCCAAGTCACATCACATCGTCTGACTGTTTTAGTGTCCAAGTCAACCATATCATTGCTGAACATCACAATATATTAATGGTTTTGTTTTAATAAGGAGTGTATTTAGTGTATTACCTGGCGAACACTCTGTCCTTCACGCCTTGCTCTTTTCCGTATTGGACAGACTGAGCCTCTGTTCTTCCGCTGAGGGGAAAAAGAAACGCTGAGTGGCTTGACTGCTGCAGTGTTGATCTGTATATATTGCTTATATAGTCTGATATAAAACCGTGCGTGATTAATATAGTGTGTATTGTGTATTTACAGTGGATTAGTAAAGCAGGTGATTAACATAGTGTGATTATTATAGTGGGTGATTATTATGGGGTGATTAGTATAGTGGGTGATTAGTATAGTGGGTGATTAATATGGGATGACTAGTATAGTGGGTGATTAGTATAGTGGGTGATTAATATGGGATGATTAGTATAGTGGGTGATTAATATAGTGTGATTAATATAGTGTGATTAATATAGTGAAGATATAGAGTGATTACTATAGTGTGATTAGTATAGTGGGTGATTAATATGGGATGATTTGTATAGTGGGTGATCAGTATAGTGGGTGATTAATATGGGGTGATTATTAAAGTGAAGATAAAGAGTGTGATTAATATAGTGTGATTAGTATAGTGGGTGATTAATATGGGATGATTAATATAGTGGGTGATTAATATGATTTTTTATAGTGAGGATACAGTGAGTGATTAGTATAGTGTGATATAGCGAGAGATTAGTATAGTGGGTGATTAATATAGTGTGATTATTATAGTGAAGATATAGGGAGTGATTATTATAGTGTGATTAGTATAGTGGGTGATTAATATGGGATGATTAGTATAGTGTGATATAGCGAGGGGTTAGTATAGTATAGGTGGTTAATATGGGGTGATTTGTATAGTGAAGATACAGTGAGTGATTAGTATAGTGGGTGATTAATATGGGGTGATTTGTATAGTGAGGATATGGTGAGTGATTAATATAGTGTGATATAGCGAGGGATTAGTATAGTGGGGGTTAATATAGTGTGATTAGTATAGTGATGATATAATGTAGTGGGTAATTAATATAGTGATAATACACCAAGTGATTAGTATAGTGGGTGATTAGTATTGTGGGTGATTACTATTGTGGGTGATATGTATAGTTATATTGTGGGTGATTAATATAGTATGGCATTAGTATAATGTGATTAGTATAGTGGGGGATTAATATAGTGTGATTAGTATAGTGATGATATAGTGGGTAATTAATATAGTGATAATACAGCGAGTGATTAGTATAGTGGGTGATTAGTATAATTATATTGTGGGTGATTAATATAGTGTGATTAGTATAGTGGGGGATTAATATAGTGTGACTGTTGATTATGGATTATCACTTTTGTTGTATGCCATTAAAAAAAGAAACAACAAACCTAAAACAGTAAGAATGGTATAAAAAAATACACAAGTTAGCTAAAACGGAACTGAATTTTTAGTGAAGTTTGGAATGTTACTGTGTTTGACACAGTAGTCACAGTTTGTAGTCACATAGTGAGTGATTAATATGAAATGCTTTCACTAAGTCTTTCATTTTAAAGCTGAATCTGGTGAAAGGGAAAACCCCTAAACTCTGCAGATGGTCTGTGTACTCTAAGTATCTGACTTTTGGAAAAAACTGCTAATACACCCTCATATGTCTGTCTGTAAACTCCAGAATTATTGGCACCAAAATGTCATGGTTCATTAGCTAAATTGAACCATTATAGAATAATCTAACCTTCAGTTTACAGGTATAGACACTAAGTGTTATTAAAATATGTTTTTTTATATATATATTTAACAAAAAGCACAAGTCACAGTTATTTTGTAATGCATCATCTAGTAGGTAATAACAGCACTGAATCTTATTCTATAAAGCTTAATGACATGGGGGAGTAAAGATTCCTCAGAGATTTGCTGGAAGATGGAACATGAACAATGACCCGGGCTAAAACTTCCTGCCATTTTCCTGGTACTTCTCCGAGTTCATGACTCCATGTATCCTAACAGCTCTTAGGGCCTTTGAGGAAAACAGTTTCACAAGATTGCAGATCCTCCACCATATATGTTTTAGAATCACAGTCGTATTGCATTTATGAGGCTTTTACACACCGTAATAATGAAATTAGAAGTGTTTTTATCTCACCAGTAACGGAACTTTGAGCCGAGAGTGAAGTAGTGCGTGAAGAAGTTCTTCTGGGGGGGTATGGGCCGCTCCAGCCGGAAAAACGTGTGGTGTTCCACACAGGCCTTCCATACGTTCTTACACGCTCTGTAGTTTGCCATGCTGAAGGCCAACAGGGACTCCCTGCTCTTACTCTGAGGAAGTGAAACATAAAGAAAAGCAGGGAATCAGCAAGCTGAGTTGGTTTAATAATCAAACATGGAAAAATTTATAATCATGAGTGTAATGAGCCTGAAGGGCCAAAAAATGAAAAAACAAACAAACAAACAAACAAACAAACAAATAAAATCCACCCTGCATATCAATATCAAGATCTAATCTGGATATAATCACCTAAAGTGTGCAATGCAGCGGCGCTTTAGTCTTTTAGTCCGGCATTTTCACCTCCTATAACTTCCATGTTAACATTGGCTTCAAAACAATTAGTCATCTAGTAGACCACTAAAGCACAGTTTCTTTGTAACTCGGAGCAAGTATGTTGTTTAACTGTGAGCCAAGCGTTTTTAACATTTACCTTAACGGCATTTGCCAGACACCTTTATCCAGAGCTCTCTAATCTCTATCACTGTACATCCTGATACTGGTTCACTAGGTCAAGGGCTAAGAATCCCACCAGTCTAAAAACTCTGAAGAAAAGCACACCGACCACACCATTTTTTGATGTTTTTAAGTCTTAATTTAAGTACTTTATGAACAGTTAAGTCTGAAGACAGCTTGTGTCTCCATGTATCCTAACAGCTCTTAGGGCCTTTGAGGAAAACAGTTTCACAAGATTGCAGATCCTCCACCATATATGTTTTAGAATCACAGTCGTATTGCATTTATGAGGCTTTTACACACCGTAATAATGAGAATAAAAATTCACCATTCCACAAGTTGAGCGGTGCTTGAGGATCAGATGGAGCGTGATAAGTGCTTTGAGGTATGTGGATCCATGTTTGCTACCAACATGTTGAATTTCTTATTAACAAGCACTCAATGTAACATTAATTTCTTATTAACAGAACATCAATGTAAAAATGTTCTGTGAGACATATTCTATATGGTGTAACACACCAGAACGTTACAGGAGATCGATCGACATCATGACACTTTGAGAATACATTACATATCGAATAGTATACATATAGATAGCAGAATCAGAATCAGAATCAGGTTCCTGATTCTGATATCTATATGTATTCTCAAAGTGTCATGATCTCGCATGACATCTCCTGTAATGTTCTGGTGATGTTCTGACACAGAAAGGTCTGATAGCTACAGTTTACCCTACAGTCCTATAAGGGGCTATGCCTCAAGCTAAATTGACAAACATTAAGCGCCACAAGTCCCTGGAACTTGGAGGTACCTCCGATGGTACATCTCTTTCATCTTTACTGTTTATCTTTCATAACATTTAAAAGTAGCGTTAAACATCATTTAATATAGAATAGATCCCTTGATACGAAATAATCCCACAACAAAACAATGTGAACAAACAACGTGTCAGAAAAAAACGTGTCAAAATTCCATTACCAAGAAAAGAAAACAAAAAGCTTACCGATTCTTTCCGTAGTTGGATAAAAAACTGTCTTGATTTGAAGGATATTTTGACAATTTTCACCCTGGGGAATGAGAACATCAGGATGTTAGAGGAAACAGGAAAGAGAAGAAGAATAATTACCTCAATACAGAACACAGACCTAAAAGCCTAAAAGCATTACATCCCGTTATATGAAACAAAATTTAAATGAAACCGATACATAGGAGTTATGTACAGTTTATCTCAGCAGCATAGATTAGTACCCCCTTTTTAAAAACTAGTTTTGGTCACCGGTATCGTTAATATAAGAAAAGTGTACATTTTTATATGAGGTGTTGCAAAATTCTACCAGTTTTAATATTCCTTATGGCTTCAATGGTTTTCTTGGAGAATGATCTCTTTCCTGGATGCCGGATGGAGAATGGATCTCAAACTTCTTGCAGGTGTTTTATTGGCTGAAGGTCATGTGACATGACTGGCTGCCGAACAGCTTTTACTCTGTTCTTTCTCAGAAAATCAGCAGTATCCATTATAGCACAAAATGTTTTATTTTTTTTTTGTACTGGAACTAATCAGTCCATTCACCCATCTCTATTGATCTAACAAATCATCCATTTATAAAACCTTTTATCCATTGAGCTCCATCAATCTATCCATTAAACCATACATCCATCCAACAATTCATCTCCATCAAACCATCCACCCACCCATCCATTGATCTCCATCCATTTATCGATCACACCAAACCACCCACCCATCCACCAATCCATCTACATCAAACCATACACCCACCCGACTATCCAACCATCTCCATTCACCCAAGTCACTGATCCATCTATCCATCTCCATCCACCAAACAATCCATCCATCCATTCATTAAGCCCTCTATGAATCCATCCATCAAACCATCCATTCATCAAACAATCCATCCTTCTCCGTCCATCTGTGTTTGTGATCAGATGAAAGAAACCTCTAAGCCAGAGAATAGTTTTGTCCCAAAGATGGATGATTTTTTGGGGAAATCTGTTGGGTTGTACTTATTTATGCTGGCCACTGGACTTCATCAGAACAGATAATGGTACAGAGAAGTAAAACAACATCACTTAAAGAAACACCAGCCCTGTCAGCATGAGCACGCGTCTCTGTTAAGCAACGTAAGTGTCCCGCATATACTGTAGGTTTTAGTGTTGTATATGAACTGTACATGTACTCACCAAAGGAAGTGGTTGACCCGTACCCTGTTTTTATAGATGCAAATCCCAGCTGCCATCACACCAATGTGGACCTCAGTGGCGCTCTGGTCCTGGTTTGCATCATGAAAAAGAGAACCTTGTTGAATCATAGTTATTTTTTTTTTAATTAAAAATTAATTTGAAAAAATAAATAAATAATTTATAAATAAATAAATAAATAAATAAATAAATAAATAAATAAATAAATAAGCAAGCAAGCTACTTGGAAGTAGCAGATTTGATTTCAATAATTTCACTGGGCCTGAAAACAAAAACAAACAAAAAAAAAAAGTTTTTTCTTTTTATTTGTTTGTTTGTTTATTTATTTATTATTTCCTGTTATACCCTAAGTAGTGAGCACATATAAGGAAATAAGCTTCATCCCAATATACTTGAGTCAATTAACGTTGTGTTCACTCCCGGGTCAAGTCCGCACTCATGGGGGCCAGTCGTGGGAGTGTTTCGGGGTGGAAAAGGCGGGAGAGCTCTAGATTCATCCATTTGCTGTTTTGTGAACCCCAGACCACTGTTTTCAAGAGGGACACTAGTCAGTCCTTTTATGATTATGCTATCGAAAAAAATGAATGCAAAATCAATTAATTGCCTCAATTTTCAAAGAAGCAGAACAAAATCTCTGCAAGCAGCATCATTTTGGGGAGAAAAAGGCTGCAACAATAAGAAAAAAAATAATAAATCGCTGTGAATTCCTGGAAGGACTGAATACTAAGGACCTTGTTTATTTTATTCGGTGAATACTACCATGATTACAAAATGAGTTTGTATTCATAGAACCGTGAGTCATCAAGAAATCACAAGATGGTTTTATAAAATGCACATACTGTTGTACTGTATATGATCTTGTATATTACGTTTTCTGCCTCTTAGTTCCATACTGTAATATACAGTGTTGATGTTCTATTTTTGTATTTTTCGGATGAGATGTGAATGCAGACGTTAGTCCAGGAAAAAGAACGGGCCTTAATGAGGGAGGGAAAATAAATTAAGAAATATATATTGCGGAAGGAAGGAAGCGTTACTCACTCGAGCATAGTGCAGTTCTACTCCATACAGCTCTAAGGAACTGGCAGAATTCAAGTAGTTAAACTCTGACTGAGCAGGAGTGAGTCCACTGAGGGGAAAAAAAAGATAGAGAGAGAGAGAGAGAGAGAGAGAGAGAGAGAGAGAGAGAGAGAGAGAGAGAGACAATTTGTGCAGTCTGTAAGGAGACTCAATCTCAGAGTTTGGAACAATGAGCTCCCTTGTTCTAGCCTGTGTGTGTGTGTGTGTGTGTGTGTGTGTGTGTGTGTGTGTGTGTGTGTGTGTGTGTGTGTGTGTGTGTGTGTGTGTACTCAGCTGCTTCCTTTCTACCCTCCACCCCCACCCCCACACACCAACTTAGTCCAATCACGTTGTCTTTTCTATAATTCTATACAGAGGATTTCCACAGAGCCGTAGCCCTACATCCCATTTCTCTCAGCTTACGTGTGCTGCTGGTGCAGTTTGGCGACCTCCTTCTCGAAATCCTCCGGCGGATTTGGGATGAAGCTGTACTCGGAAAGGTAGTCCGGTGACTGCTCCGATTGGCTGTAGTCCCCCAGCTCGGCTGCAACACAGAGCACGCATTGTGACCAAGGGCGTGTGTGTGTGAGAAAAAAGCCGACGAGCACAATGGCTCCTTTGCCCTCTTTAAAAAGTCTCAAGCAGCGAGGCTTCCAGTTCACGTTAAAAAACTGTAAAGCTAGGGCCAAGAGCAAAAAGCCAGATGTAAAGACTCAGCTCTACTTATTCCGACAAACATCTAAGCTGTCATTCTTAATGATCTAAACATAAGCTTCCACCATCACGATAATCTTCGGGAGTTTAATTCCATCCATTTATGCAAATGAGTCTTCGAAATCTCAAAGCCAAACTCACCCTGAACAGCGTAAGAGGCCAAAACTGCTGCTGCATTCTGGGGACACGGTAACCTAACAGCCCAAGAGACAGATCAAGGAGTCACAGTTTACAGCAAATACAGATTAGAATGGTCTGTTAAGGATTGTCCTGTTGTCAGTCAGTCTGTCAGTAAATAAACCCTATAAAACACTTATTATAGGAGATGCTTTAGATAAAAAATTATTTCGGCTGATGTATAGAGTTGTTATACGAGTTGCCGTAGCCTTCCTTTAAACTCAGTGAAGTTTGCCAATGTTCCCCAAGATGTTTTTGGTCACAGTATTGCCGCTCGCTGGATGTTTTATGCATCATACCGTGACTGTTGAGCGTGAAATTCACAAAATATGACCATGTTCTAAAATACTCCAGCCAACCCGCATGGCACCAACAACCACGGCATGCCACGGAGATTACAAAGTCTAATGCATTACACTGATGCTACATGAATACACCGAATATACAACTGCATAAAATGTCCAATTAAACTGGACAGTGCACTTGTGTCCCTGTGTAATTAACCCGATCGCACAATTCATACTTACTTCCCACTCTGGATGTCCTGCTTCAACTGCAAAAAGTACAGGTACCTGAACATAAGTGTTAAAAAAAGTATGTTTTAAAATATGCTGTTTAACACAGAGCTTTTACTTGAGAAAAAAAACAAAATGCATTAGAAAAGGTGGCACCTTGTGTACTCCTCTTGAAGTTTGCTTGGATCGCTTACAAAAAACTTCACCCTGAAACTTAGATTATTTGAAGTGACCCCTGCAAAATGAATAAATAAAAAAAATCAGACATTTATTTTAGAGAACCAACCGGTTGAATAACATAGGACAGATATAAAAGTCAACAAATCCCTGTTACAACTAACAAAAATGAATCATGTCAGATCTTTTTCCACCTTTAACCATTGAGCAAGTAATAACCATTCATTCATTCATTCATTCATTTTCTACCGCTTATCCGAACTACCTCGGGTCACGGGGAGCCTGTGCCTATCTCAGGTGTCATCAGGCATCGAGGCAGGATACACCCTGGACGGAGTGGCAACCCATCGCAGGGCACACACACTCTCATTCACTCACACACTCCGGACAATTTTCCAGAGATGCCAATCAACCTACCATGCATGTCTTTGGACCAGGGGAGGAAACCGGAGTACCCGGAGGAAACCCCCGAGGCACGGGGAGAACATGCAAACTCCACACCCAAGTAAGTAATAACCAACAACAACGAAAAAAAAAAAAAACTAACAACAGCCTGATTGAATAAATAAACTTTGATAAACCAACTTTCTGCATGTAAGCAGTACACAGTCTTTTAGGGAAAAGTCTCCACCGACACTCCTGTTTGTGCCTTGATTCATTTCATTCCACTTAGGATTTAGGTCAGTTTTTGTTGCTCGATCCCAGCTAAACAGAAGCAGTGACAGCATTGCCCGATGCTTCCACCACCGTGCTTCACCACCTGACATCATGGTTAGAAGCTGTCAGGTTTCTGATCCCATTTTACCATGTTAAGAGGTGAATAGGGTTAGACGGAATGCTCTAAGTCCTAATAGACACCCTACCCTATCTATGAAAAGCTTATAAGCCTAAATATGAAAGCTTGTCATCCTCACATGTAAGTAGTGACTAGTACTTGGCAGTGACCGCTGCAGCTCCTTTAACGTTCTTGTCGGTCTTTTGGAGAGACTTCCTGTTCTTGCTTTTTTGGTGGTACAGCCAATGTGTTGTAAACTATTTTGCAATATGGATTGCTAGCTTGAAATCCTGTGTATGCTTGCTAAAAGCTTTAGAGGCCACGACTTTATCGGTCGAATGAACCAATGGCTGATCTTTATTTAGGGCTTAGCAGCCACAGGCCTCATTTCAAATGTTGGTTGCCAGATCACCGTGAAAAGATCAGACATGATTTACTTCTTTTTAATCACAAAAACCTACAGGGTTAATACGGGGTTAATGTGCGTGTGACTTTTTTCATCCACTGTGAAGAATTTTAAGAATGAACAGAACAGTTCACCTACTTTTCAGCTGTTTTCTTATCGGCTTGCTCGGATCCAGCCACCTCTATAAATAATGCAACAAAGAGAAGATTGTGTTGTCAGTTTCGGCATGCTCTCTGATTCCCTAACAACAGCTTAAATGAAGGGTTTCTTGGGTCAAGTAGTGTGTGAAATAAAAAGTGAAACATTTATCGCTTCTACATAACATTGGTCCGAATCGATGAATTATGCATCTGGTGTTCTTTCGCTTCCGCTGCTCTGTTAAAGCTCTTGTATCAGTTACAAACCACTGGAGTATGACGAGACCTGAGACTCAACACCGACTGTTCAGGTCACCGTGTGTGTGTGTGCTTTCATTCATCCTTCTCGCTAATAATTTACCAGAAGAAGAGGCACTAAGAACACGTTTAATTAGTTGAAGGATTTTTTTTTGTTTGAGTGAATGTTAGTGCATCTCTCCATTCATAAACCAATCAACCCCTCCTAGTCATTTAGCTGCTTATTTTTCCACCATAAATCCCTCCGTCAGTGTGTGTGTGAGTGAGAACGCAGCTTGTATTTGATCACGTGCACTCGCTCGAAACAGAGACCTACGTCACGAATAAAGGAGGACTGTGAGACTGTAAGTGTGCCATGTGGGACAGGGCACGAGTGGTGATAATTCACTCTGCTAGCTTGGTGTTAATAGGTACATTTTACGAAAAGGGGCACTTGGGAATGGCGGAAGCAAGCAAACAGGACAAATTAAATAAATAAACCTGTGAGGAAAATAGATCACGTAGCTGTTTCTCTTTCGATTTAGGGGCAGTGCGTCCACCAGAGCAACTGTCCAGTGTGTGTGCGTGTGTGTGTGTATGTGTGTGTGTGTAGGTTTGCACATCTATCCACTCAACTTGTAACAGGACAAGGTATAAAAGATTCATGCATGTCTGTGTATGCGTACATCCATCGGTATGTCCTTTCACCCTTTCATCCATCTTTGTGAATTACAAAGAAGAACCTTCATTCTCAGAGCAGGCTTCACTGAAGAACCCTATGTCTGTGTGTGTGTGTGTGTGTATGTGTGTGTGTGTGTGTGTGTGTGTGTGTGCACGTTTTATAAGGCTTGCCTGGCAGTCCAAGGAGTCGTCGGTGATCTGAAGTCCAAAATAGTCTTGCTCCGTCAGTTCCAGATGTTTAAAGACTGCATCCAGTAAGACCTGACCCTGATCCTGCTTCTAATTATACAGAGAGAAAACGTGGAGTTTTTTTTTTTTAGTCACTTTGTGGCTGCTGAGAATTTAAGCAGCGATGACGCAAAACTCTACGATGCATACTAATCCACAATAATTCATGCAAATGTATGCTAATGTGTGCACTTTTGGCTCACTGACCACAAAGGGGTGGGTGGGGGGGATCGGGCTTGGGGAGCGGGGGATATCAGGATCCTTCTCTGCTCGGTCGGTTTGTGTTACGATGATGGAATGACTCGTATTAAATAGCACAGACCCAATCAGGGTTGTTTGATTCTCACTAAATCAAATCGCTGCCTCAGAAAGAGTCTACAGTGTCAACACGAAACTTTAGCTTTTCTAGCAACTAAAAATGTACATCACACAATATGGTACATTAGCAACTTTTGATCGCTTTAGTCTTTATACATGCACTTAAACTAGCCAAAAATCTCGTTATGTGCTATTACGTTATTGTAACTGGTTTGTTTTTAGTAACTGCTTCAATTCATGAGTAAGCAAATGCCAGACTGGGCAGCACACCTGAGCACCACTTAGTTTGTCAATTAGTATTTATCTGCATCCGCGAGTATTGGAACAGCAAGAGCAGATTTTTTTTTTTGTGTGTGTGTGTGTGTGTGTGTGTGTGTGTGTGTGTGTGTGTGTGTGTGTGTGTGTGTGTGTGTTGCTATAGACTGAAGCTATTTGGGTTTGAGATCAGTAGACAGATTTGAGACCAGACAACATGGATATCAGACCGTGTTTCTAACGGTGTCAAGTAAGCATCTGATGGACAAATAAATAAGAGAAAGCACATGATGGAATGCGCAAAGTGTGAGGGAAAAAAACAAACTCCTTAAGATCCGAAACGTACGAGATCGTCTGTGAAACGTGGTGGTGGTACAGTGTCATGGCTTGTGCTTACATGGCTGCTTCTGGAACCTTCTCACTGATCTTTACTGATAACGGGACTCATGATAAAGTCAGACATCTACAGCAACATCATGTGTGTCCAATTTACAGAGAAATATGTCCAGATCTTTCGATCTCAAGCCCGAATGTCTTCAATGTATAACAAAAAAACAAAAGAATTAGTGCAACTGTTGAAGCCCTTTCAGAGTGGACTGTATATTAGTGTGTGTGTGTGTGTTTACGTACATTAGCTCTGAATTCTTGCACCGTGTTGTCCAGCAGCAAAACGTTACACACCACCTGTGAGCTCGGTCTGTCTCGTGCCACTTCAGACTCTCCCACATCGGAGCTTCGGCCAGCAGGCAACCGGAAGCGTGCTGTCATTACTGTCCCCGCACCGTCTGCGAAAGACACCCAACCTCCGTGAGTGTGTAAGAGATTACAAAAAAAAAAAAAAAAAACATGTATATACACGGAAGTAAGAAAATAGTCTATAATAGTGCCCGAGTTCCCAAATCTTAACAAGATTAACGATGATCAGATTTAAAAACATGTTATTTAACAAAAAAAGAATCTCTAATCATCGATATGAAGAAGACAGAGGACAGTGTGCTGAGAGAACCAAAAGAGAGGCTAGGAAGGGATTTCATGTGTATAGTAGCTATAGGTCGAGTTATAGCAGGAACTTGTGTAGTGGACGCTCTATGACATTGCACCTACTTATAAGTGGTTAAAAAGTATGTCATTACAAAAGGGTATAATTATCAGTACAACTCATCAGTATAAATAGGCAACCGTTCTAAACTAGGGTTACTGTGGATCAAGAACCAAATGGAAGAACATTGTATGTCTAGGTGTATTTTTTGTTTCGTTACTTGATGCAAAAGTAGAATGTATCATACTATTGTGAAGTGCATTGGATTTAGTTGTATCTAATTCTAATCTAATTATAAAGGCAAGGCGCGCTACAGAGAAAGAATTGTTTTATCGACTGTTGGCTCTGTTAGCTTAAAAAAATGTCATGAGTAACTAATAATCATATGCTGTATTTATGAATTATACAATCTATGCAAGAGAACCAAAATGGATTAATGATAATTAATTAATGATAATATTAATATAATTATCTAGCACTTCATATTTAAGCCACGTTGAAACACAAGCTCTGGTCTTGTTGGATATAATTACATGATAACTGCTTGAATTACCTTTTCTTGTTACAGTGGAGGTTAAAGATTTTTAGACACCTAAACATCAAACTCAATTTTTTACAGCTATCACCATACATTACCTTTGGTGTGTCAATCAGGATATCTCCTTTATTTTACATGCGCATTTGAAAATAACAGCTAAAAGATGGATTTATTTATTAACTCATTCATTCATTCATTTTCTACCGCTTATCTGAAGTACCTCGGGTCACGGGGAGCCTGTGCCAATCTCAGGCATCATCGGGCATCAACGCAGGATACACCCTGGACGGAGTGCCAACCCATCGCTGGGCACACACACACACTCTCATTCACTCACATACTCCGGACAATTTTCCAGAGATGCCAATCAACCTACTATGCATGTCTTTGGACCGGGGGAGGAAACCGGAGTACCCGGCGGAAACCCCCAAGGCACGGGGAGAACATGCAAACTGCACACACACAAGGCGGAGGCGGGAATCGAACCCCCAACCCATGAGGTGTGAGGCAAACGTGCTAACCACTAAGCCACCGTGCCCCCCCAGGTTATAACTCAAAACTCCATAATACAATGCCACCACCACCGTGTTTCACAGTTGAAGTGGTGTCCTTTGGTTGAAAGCCTTTATGCTTTCGCATCCTTACACAGTGCTGACCATTATGGCTGAACCTGACAAGAGAATACTTGTGGTGATCAGGAGAAAAGAATTAAAGAGCTTCTACAGTACCTTGCATGACTCTCTTAGAGGTGAATTAAGTTCTAATTTGTAAAAGAAATTGCTGTGGTGGTGAATCAATTACTAAATGTAAATGGTTTTATTTCTAACTTGGATCTTACTAGTTTACCCAATGCAGTGTTGATCAGCAGTCTGTTGATGTATTACATGATGAAAATAAAGCTACCTGAAAAACATTGTGAGTTGGTCTATAGAGGCATGATCACGTGAAACAATTATCTGAACATAAGGTATGTGAAAGTGAGCTTACAAATGCCATCAATGTTTTTATATGAAAACAAGCCATTTAGGTTTAATGGCCTAATAATCAGAATTAGGGGTTCATCCTAAGAATTGGAAACATCAGCTTTAAAACAAAGTCAGAAATACCCTTGAGTCTGTAAAGCCAATCACAGACAAAAGAACGCAAGACATTACAGATAAAATTACAGAACCCATAGTGATGCACATTATCGTAATGAAACGCGAGGCGTTTATAAGATTAATTGAGACACTGGAGCGCAGTTACTCCATCGCTAAGCGTTTTACAATCTTGGAGTCCCTGATTTGTATGCACAGCAATCCTCCTGACCAAGTTCTAACCCAGAAAAGAAGCTCTGTAGCAGTGAGTTTGATGGCAGACATTCAGCAGTCAGTGTCCATTTCATTACCAAAGATGACAGAAAACTAAAGAAAACATTGGACAAGAACCTGTAAAGTCAGTCAGTTTTCTGTCATTTGAAACTCTATCAATTTCTTACTAACATGACATTTTTTTCTGAAAGTTAAAAAACAATGTTTATGGGTGCGATAAGACAAGTGACAACAGGAACCAACCAATTTCAACAACATTTTTAATGTACCATCAAACAGATCAAACACATACTGTACGTCTTGGCCTGTGCTTGGGGAATGTTAAATGTTGATGGTTAAGTGTGCTTGAATGTAGAACCCTAAAAGCATCGTCTGCTTGCAATTTTCAGAAAATGAGATCGAGTTTTAAAAGGCTATTTTCTAGATTAAAGAGGATTCCAGGAACAATAAAAGACACTAAGAAACCCCTCATCAAAGACGTTCTGCCAGCCTTTTTTCCCCACAAGCCTTCTTCTGAGAATGCGGAATTGGTACTGTACATTCTCAACACATTCATACAGCGCGCAAAGGTCAGTGTGGTATTCTTAACCTGTTCACAAATAACTTACCAGAGGTTCTTACAAAGCTGTGAGCACAATTACAACAAATCAGACTAGCATACACTACCCCATGCAAAGTCCTCACTCCCAACTACAATATCCTCACTCCCTTTGCAATATCCTCACTCCGCCCCTTCAATATCCTCACTCCCCCCTACAATATCCTCAATCCTCCCCTACAATATCCTCACTCCCCCTGCAATATCTTCACTCCCCCCACAATATCCTCACTCCCCCTGCAATATCCTCACTCCCCCAGCAATATCCTCACTCCCCCCTACAATATCCTCACCCCCCCTACAATATCCTCACTCCCCCTGCAATATCCTCACCCCCCTGCAATATCCTCACTCCCCCCCTACAATATCCTCATTCCCCCCTACAATATCCTCATTCCCCCCTACAATATCCTCATTCCCCCCCCTACAATATCCTCATTCCCCCCCTACAATATCCTCATTCCCCCCCTACAATATCCTCATTCCCCCCCTACAATATCCTCAATCTCCCCCACAATATCTCACTCCCCCCCTACAATATCCTCTATCCTCCCCTACAATATCCTCTATCCTCCCCTACAATATCCTCTATCCTCCCCTACAATATCCTCTATCCTCCCCTACAATATCCTCTATCCTCCCCTACAATATCCTCACTCCCCCCCTACAATATCCTCACTCCCCCCCTACAATATACTCACTCCCCCCTACAATATCCTCATTCCCCCCCTACAATATCCTCAATCTCCCCCACAATATCTCACTCCCCCCATACAATATCCTCAATCCTCCCCTACAATATCCTCACTCCCCCTGCAATATCTTCACTCCCCCCCGCAATATCCTCACTCCCCTCTACAATATCCTCACTCCCCTCTACAATATCCTCACTCCCCTCTACAATATCCTCACTCCCCTCTACAATATCCTCACTCCCCCTGCAATATCCTCACTCCCGCTGCAATATCCTCACTCCCCCCTGCAATATCCTCACTCCCCCTGCAATATCCTTACTCCCCCCTACAATATCCTCACCCCCCCTGCAATATCCTCACTCCCCCCTACAATATCCTCATTCCCCCTGCAATATCCTCACTACCCCGTGATATCTTCACAACACCTTACAATATCCTCATGCCCCCTACAATATCCTCACTACCCCCGTGATAATTTCACAACAACTTACAATATCCTCACTCCCCCTACAATATCCTCACTATCCCCGTGATATCTTCACAACACCATGCTATATCCTCTCTCCCTTACGATATCCTCACTCACTTATGATATCCTCACTCCCCCTACAATATCCTCACTCCCCCTACAATATCCTCACAACACCTTACAATATCCTCATTCCCGCTGCAATATCCTCACTACCCCCTGCAATATCTTCACAAAACCTTACGATATCCTAATTCCCCCTGCACTATCCTCACTACCCCCTGGGATATCTTCACAAAACCTTACAATATCCTCATTCCCCCTGCAATATCCTCATTCCCCCTGCAATATCCTCATTCCCCCTGCAATATCCTCACTACCCCCGTGATATCTTCACAACACATTACAATATCCTCACTCCCCCTACAATATCCTCACTACCCCCATGATATCTTCACAACACCTTACAATATCCTCATTCCCCCTGCAATATCCTCATTCCCCCTGCAATATCCTCACTACCCCTAAAATATCCTCTCTCCCTAATATATCCTCACTCCCCTAAAATATCCTCACTCCCCCTAAAATATCCTCACTCCCCCTAAAATATCCTCACTCCCCCTATGATATCCTCACTCCCCCTATGATATCCTCACTACCCCTAAAATATCCTCACAACACCCTGCAATATACTCACTCCTCCATAAGATATCCTCTCTCCCCTTCAATACCTTTGAAACACCCTGCAATATCCTCACTACCCCTACAATATCCTCATTCCCCCTACAATATCCTCACTACCCCTGCGATATCTTAACAACACCCTGCAATATCCTCACTCCTCCCTGCAATACCTTTACTTCCCCTGCAATATTTTCACCATGCATACAATATCCTTATAACCCCCTTCAAAACCTTTACTACCCCCTTCAATATAGTCACTACCACTGCAATATCCTCACTACCCCTTGCAATACCTTCATCACACCATGCAATAACTTCATAATTACTTTTGGGAGGTTGATGCTTAGCAGATCTGAGTTGCATTTGCACATGTCCAAGGTAAAGGTTTCTGATTTGTAACAGCTGCAAAGGCAATACCATAATTAGGTATTAGACCCATAGAGAATACTCTAACAAATCACTCAGACTGAAACTACATTTACTAATCTGATTTAACCGTCTACCTGGACTTATACTTTGTTTGTGAATTGACAGGTTTTATTCTTACGGTTAAATTTAGCCATCAACTAACTGACTTAACTGATTCAATAGATGACTTTAAAGTAAATGTGTTGATTCATGCAGTACGGAGATTTGATTTCTGTGACAGCACCAAGGGACAAACATGCCGCATAAGAATTGAACTGATGTTTAATTCAGTTTCATGCAAATTCAATTTGGTAAAAAGCAACAAAAGCCAAACTGGCTTCGAGGATTCCTTGGACTAATCTGATGGTTTGTGTGGTCCGATGCTGTAATTCCCTACTGACAAATTCAGTTCGTAATTGATTAGTTTCTAGTTACTGGTTGCTGCATGAAAATGGAAGGAAAACAAATAGCTAGCTGTTACCTCATATCCTGTCACATACGGCCAGTCGTTAAATGTGTATAGAGATACGTATCACAAAGAAATATAAAGCTTGGACAGAAATAGTAGCTGGTGCCTGTGGTGAGTGTTCATTGACTAATATTGTTAACTTGCGTAGAGATTCTGCCCTGTAATGTAAAGCAAATGAAAATTTGTCATGCTGTTAGTTCATTATTTGTGTTTATGTGTGTTTAACCAGTTTAATATGTAGGCTATTCATTGTTTCTAACTGAAACTATAATAACGGTAACGGTTGTTACATGCCCAAAGGAGACAAACTACAAAAGAGATTTGTTGCATGCTAGTATGAACCTATTCAAATCAATTATTAGTATAGCACTTTTAACAATTGTAATTGTCTAAAGTAACTTTACAGAAGTAGGCAACAGTAGCAAGGAAAAACTACCTGATATGATATGAGAAAGAATCCTTGAGAGGATCCAGGCTCAGAAGGGAACCTTCCCTCATACTGCAACACTTAATTTGTTGGCACAAAAAGCCAACTAGAAATACTAGATAGAAAAAAATGCTAGCTATCTATACTAGCCATCTTGCACTTCCATCAAAGGGATATCCTAATTTGAAAAAGCTGGGAAAGTTAGCCATGTCTACCGTGTGAAATGAGCATAAGTTAAAGACAATCTAAAATGGAACGAATATAATGACTGACATATGGATTGGGATTGAAATGCTGAAATTTAGCTTCATTTCCTTCATGTCCTTTTACAGGCAACGCTTCTGTAGCATTTGAACGCTCAATGGATAGCTCTCTATACAACAGGAGGTCACACTGGTTGACCCATTAGGGGCCATGCATTGACCTCCTAGCGAAATGCCTGCAAATGTAGCAGTGCCACTCATTAGCTCATCCAATAACAATGGAAGGACGTACTGTATTTTAGTTACTATACTGTAATGCATATAAACTATACGTACAGCAACATATATCGTTTTTTTTCTAAATACAGATTTATGTTTCAGCTTTTTAAAGCAAATTCTGTCAAATCTTGGATTTCTGCCATATTGGGATTTTGCGACATGGACAAGACGGTCTTTTCTATGTTGGAATATAAAATAGATCTTTCAAATACTTACTAAGAAAGGTGTACTCACAAATTTGCAATGTTTAACAGACTGACGGTGAACTTTCGTCCACTTTCAAGTCTCACGAGTTACAAATCAGGTTGCACAGAAGAATTACGTCACATTTTCAAAAGAGAAACATGCTTTTCTTGAGCCAGCATGCTAATGCGATTATCAAATAATATGATGTAGCTGTAGCAGAGTGATAACTAATGATTATTTTAATCTGTCCTAATATGACCCTATGTGTCTATTGCTAATTTGTAGTAATACCATGTGTCCTCCAACCCCTCTTTATTTCCTTTACTAGCCTTTCTCTGAATGAAACAGAGAAAGGGCACACCCAGGATTTAAAAAAAAAAAATAGTAGATAGAGAACGGATAGTAGGATCTACACACCGCTTGTGTCATCAACTATCCCTTTATTCGCAATATATCACAGTGGCCTTTTTTAATGAAGCAGGTCTCTGTGCACACACACAAACACAAACCCCTGCCTTCTTGACAATAGGTAGTTCACAGCAACAACGGTTACTTCATACCTGCCCTACAGCAACAGTGGGACAGAAAACGGAACAACATCGTCGTTTTGCTCAAATGCAGGCAAATATGTAAATATATTTACACCTCCGCTTTGCACTCTAGCCTTCCCAAATGAAGAGATGAACAGGGCAGGTGCTGCAGGAGAGTGCGCACCTAGACAGAGGAGCTGAGTGAGGTGATGTCATCCATTCAGCTGAAAGAGGCGTGCATGTCCAAGAAGCCAGGGCTGTAATCATAAACCTACAGTCTTCATATAAATCCAACTCAACACTAATGAACTCTCTGGAAGTCTATATGAGGCTATTTCCACCTTGGGAGTATTTGCATATGTCGTCTTGTATGTATTGGCATGCAAGAAGGCACAGTGTTACATAATGTACAGATTGGGTAAATATGCTGTTGGCCAGTAACAGAGGACTGTGCTAGGAATCAATTCAGATGATGTAATGTGGCATACGTGCATGCATGCAGAAAGACAAGAAAGCTGGGAGAGAGAGAGAGAGAGAGAGAGAGAGAGAGAGAGAGAGAGAGAGAGAGAGAGAGAGAGAGAGAGAGACTGAGGGGGTAGAGGGGGGGAAGAGAGAGAGAGAGAGAGAGAGAGAGAGAGAGAGAGAGAGAGAGAGACGCTGCAGGTGTAACGGTACAATCCGGGAACCTGATTCATGCAACATGACTGAAAAACGTTCAGAAAGCACGATTCATTCAAAAGTATCAGAGAATCCGATTCATGCAAAAATAATAATGAGATAAAAAAGCAGAAGCTGATTGATGCCCAGCAGTGAAAGCGATTCTCACCGTCATATACAGGTCCGAGAGAGAGTCCAGGTGATGGTAAATGGTGATGTAGCTGTGATGGAGGAAATAAGGAAAGCCGGAGGCAGAGAGAAGGACGATGTTCATCTGCTGCAAAACCGAAAAAGCCCCATTTGCTGTTTCTCCTAAAAGAGGGCCAGCAGCCTTCACACGCATACGCACGCACGCACGCACGCACGCGCGCGCCACACGCACGCGCAAAGCCAAATACAGGAATAATCCCTCCTGCGTCTAGTCTCTCCTTTACAACATATTCACGCCGACATGGTCGTCAGTCCTTTCCACGATATGTTAAATTAGATTTTTTTGTCACCCATTCCATCAAGCCAGCATATGTTCTTATAGCTGTATTAGCAGCTGAGCTGCAGCGGCGCTAACATGGCGCAAACGCCTCGCGCACCCACAGCGGAGAGGCGGGGCTAGAACTGGGGGCGGAGCTTCAGTACCTACAGCAGCTAAAGGATTGTATAATAATAATAATAATAATAATAATAATAATAATAATTACTATTATAATATTATTATTATATATAATAATAATAGTGATACTAATAATAATAATAATAATAATAATAATAACTATAATAATAATAATAATTATTATTATTATTATTATTATTATTATTATTATATTTGCACAAGGGTGCAGTGTGTATAAAATATACATTGTATACACTATCTTTAAACCACAGTAATATATTAATTAATATGTTTGATTGTCCACGGGTATACTGTATACTGTTTACTCAGTTTTGCTAGAAATACTAGCAACAAACAATTCAAACTATTTATTTGATGCTCAGCTAGTGATGGATAGACGTATGCTTTGCCACATATAAGGTTTAAAGTGTTATACAGTGTGATGTTCTTTTGCATGTTATGTGAAATGCTTTTATTGTTACTGGAATTGCATTTACAGTTTTGAGAATTAGGCATTGCATGGCACACACACACACACACACACACACACACACACACACACACACACACACACACACACACACACACATGTCCAAACTCACAAATTGTGAAGAAATGACACTTTGCTGTCCCTTAAAAATAACTCAACACACAGCCATTAATGTCTAAAACACTGGCCCCTGCATCATGTGACTTGTTAGTGTGACTAACAAGTGTGTCTTTCCTACGGTCAAGCATGGTGGTGACAGTGTCATGGTCTGGGGCTGCATGAGTGCTGCCGGCACTGGGGAGGTACCGTTCATCGGGGGAACCATGTATGCCAACATGTACCATGACATACTAAAGCAGAGCATGATCCCCTCCCTTTGGAGACCCCAAACAAACCTCTAAGACGTCCACTGTCTTGCTAAAGAAGCTGAGTGTAAAGGTGATGGACTCCCTGAGCATGTCTACAGACCTAAACCCTATTGAGCATCTTTGGGTATCCTCAAATGGAACGTGTAGGAGCGCAAGGTCTCTAACATCCATCAGCTCTCTGATTTCGTCATGGAAGAGTGGAAGAGGACTCCAGTGGCAACCTGTAATGTGCTGGTAAACTCAATGCCCAAGAGGGTTAAGGCAGTGCTGGAAAATAATTGTGGCCACACAAAATATTGACACTTTGGCCCAATTTGGACCTTTTCACTTAGGGGTTTACTCACTTTTGTGGCCAGCGGTTTAGACATCAGTGGCTGTTGAGTTATTTTAAGGGGACAGCAAATTTACAATGTTTATGTTATACAAGCTGTACATTCACAACTTTACATTGTGGTACAGTGTCATTTCTTCAGTGTTGTCACATGAAAAGTTATAATAACATATTTACAAAAATGTGAGGGGTGTACTCACTTCTGTCAGATAATGTATATAATAGCACTGGGTTATTAGTTTGTTTTTTAGTCTTTTTTATGTATGCAAATAATATACACATAAATATACGCATTGTGTATCTCACACAACAAACACTTGAGAGATAGTCAGTCTACAACACGTCTTTGAACCAGGGGAGGTAACCGCAGAACCTGGAAGAATTTACTGTAGTTTAGTTGCAACAGCACCATCTGCTGGCTGAAGTGTGTATTTTAATTTGCTTTTATTATTTATATTTATTGTTGTTGATTGTGTTTTTAAACCTTGTTTTACCTTATCTATCGACTGAGAATCTCTTGTCTTCATTTATACCATAAGCAGAACACAATAATTTTCCATGATGTCAGGTTATATTTCTGTCCCACATACACCCTTACCAGACACACAGCACACTACATACAAGATCTAGCTGCCTTTATTGTACAAACCCCACTGTAGTACACTAATACAAAAAGAGAAGGCGACAGTTTAAGATACAGCCCATGCGGGGCTGTAAGAGGATTCTGGGAGAAGTCTGCTTGTTACTAGGCAACCTAAGAAGGAGGCATGTTCTGTAGAGGTTTATTGATATTTCAAAGCACATGGTGTTTCTAGCAAATTCTCTTTACATAAATGACAAAAATAAAAAAGGTTCAGGTTCTTAGGTGTGAAAATCTCAACAGAATCTCACATGTATTCTTATGCTCCTCACTAACATCTCTACTTCTTGTGATTAGTGATCTTTACCAGCTTCTATACCGAAATATGGTTGAGTCTGGTATGGTTATTGCACCAAATTGGAGGTGAAGCATGCCCAGCAAATCACAGTCACCAGGTTCCCTTATAACATAGACAGCAATACATGAAGAAGCCCTAAAGCATCTGGGCAGACTCCGGTCATTCACATAAACTGTTTACCTTGCTCCTCATAGGTTCTTTATGTTCTAACCGGTCCTTTCCCTCTTGGTTTAAAGCTTCACATACCTTGTAATAATGAGTATTTCCTCTATGCTATACAATAGATAGATACTGCCTGGTGAAAAGCCAACACCCTGTCTCTGAGCGTTGATCAAACTAAAGAGAATAAAGTCAAGAAGCTAATGTGGTCATTTCAACCATATATAGCTGTTGAGGTACACAGTGAAATGAAACAACGTTTCTCCAGGAACATTGTGCTACATTAAACAAAGACAGAGATAAGGACTTAAGTAAGTTAGACCTAGCCTCATAAAGTGCATCTGTGCAACCTGGTACAAACAGTGCAAGACAAAAGACAAAACAAAATGACAGTGCAGGACAAAAGGCAAAAAGACAGTGCAAGACAAAAGACAAAACAACAGTGCAGGACAAAAGACAAAACGACAGAGCAGGACAAAAGACAAAATGACAAAGCAGGACAAAAGACAAAAAGACAGTGCAGGACAAAAGACAAAAAGACAGATCAGGACAAAAGACAATGAAAACAAAAAATACAAGACATTTCACAAAATACAATACACAAAAGACAATAATAAAAAAAAGCAGCACCAACCAGTGAAAATACTGTATGTACGATCAATACTGCATGTGCAGAAATATCGGAATGAACACAATTAGTATTATAGCAGCAGATACATGAGGTATTGTGATATATTGTGCAAAACAGCAATCGGCTGAAATGTGAAAGACAACATGTACAAAGAGCAAAAACTGTGGGTAAAACAGCATGTAAACAATTTTATATGGTGGTGCTGTAGACATGGATGTACTGTATATTGGAAGTCATTGCAGTACATACAGTTTATTGTGCATGTGTGTGTACACACACACTCAACTGTATGGACTGCACTGATCTGCACTAAATACACACTCTTCCAATAAACAGCGCCACCATACCAAACTGTTTACATGCTGTTTTGCACAATTTATTACAATACCTCATATAGCTGCTGTGAAGTGCTCATTCCAGTAATTCTGCTCATGTACTATATAATATACAGTATATTCACTGGTTGGCACTGCTTTTGTGTATTGTCTTTTGTGTAAAGTCTTGTATTGTTAGTTTGCAAGTCCTTAGCTCTGTGTTTTTCTATGTAGCACCAGGGTCCTGGAGAAACATTGTCTTATTTCACTGTGTACTATAAATGATTAAAATTACAATAAAATCTACTTGATTAGATAGATTAGATAGATAGATTTGCTTGCTTACTTACTTTATTTAAAGCAACCAAGGAACGTGACTAATTCCAAGCTAAACAAAACCACCACCAAGCAACTGAGTGGTAAAAACTGTGTTTAAAAGATCCAGCAGTCGTTCAGTTTTGTGATTGTTAAACAAACTTTCGACCATTGAACTTGAGTGATCCAGGAACACAAATGAGCACAGTCTTAATGTACCTTACATACGCAATGTTTGGACTTCCCAAATTCCCACATCTTGGCTTTTTCTTTCATGGATCTTACTTGGATCTTGTGGATTTGTACATAAGGACTGCTGATATAATCATAACGGTTGTCTTGTGCTCATCCGTCATACAGAAATCCTTTCAAAACAGCTTTAGTACTGTATCTTTTCTAAACCTGTACAATTTGATGTTTTATAATGATAATGATTCTACTATCTGGTGAGATCCAGGAAAGGGCTGGTTTCCTTTTGAGTTTAGTTCATGTCAAGGTTTCATGCTTCCTTCAATTATTCTCAGGAAGTTTTTCCTTGTCACTGTCATCTTGCTCCTTATGGATCTATCTTTAAATATTCACCTGGAGTTAGTGTTTAACGTGTTCTCTTTCCACACAAGACTGGCACCGTATATCATTTACATTACCTTTAACATGATATAATATGTAAATATATGGTATTTTACATTTAAGATCTAAACATTAACCTAGAATTTGCTTCTTCCCTTCTCGAAATCACCCTCCTTGAATGTCAATTTGGCTCGTGCGTTTTTTCTTTTAAACCTGCAGCTCTGACAGTGGACTGATCCATTCGTGTCATAGGGGGGATCGGCAGGTTCAGCATTTGCGCATTTCTTTATAATTACAAAAAAATTCCTCATGCGGGTTCTTTTAGCGAGACGTCTCGTTGTAGAGCGTACAAACGAAAGTCACGGTGGAAGAACGTTCAGTAAAGAACGATATTTTTTCTGTGGAGCTGTTTTAAAACTCCCCCCTAAATGTAAGTGTGTTTTAATTGTAACGGCTGTCGCGGTGTAAGGAACTGAAACACTTGAAACGGATGGGTGAAGAGAGCTAGCTCTGTGTTCTGACAGAGATAACAGTGTAAAAGTAAGGTGTAAATAAATAAATAAATAAATAAATAAATAAATAACACACCGACACCGCCTGTGTTTCAACTGGAATGTTTGCTTCAACGTCTCCTCAGAAGGTCTTTGTCATCCTCACATGGTGTCTTCTGCTTCGACGGTAACGGTTTTTTACGTGTTTTTGTCAGAGACCGTTGCTTTGCTTTGACAGTTATGGCACCAAAACGGTTATCGAGTTGCAGGAAGCATCAGGCCTTTGCGTTATTACTAATAATAATGCACTAATGATAAGGGCTTTCAGCTGATCTGGGGATTGTCACAAATAAAGAAGCAGATAGAGCTTCTATAGAGTCAGATCTGTTGCTTTAGTTCTGAGGAAAATGACAGAAATTTGATTATGATTTTTAAATGTTGATGTATTTATTTATTTATTTTAAAAAAACGAAAATAACGAATTATTTGGAACGAAATAAGCAAGAATTTAACGCCTACACAGCTGGAAAGGTTGTTGCAATAATATACAGCTGCAAAATAATGCACGAGACAGTAACACACATACACACACACACACACACACACACACACACACACACACACATATGTATGTATATATATATATATATATATATATATATATATATATATATATATATATATATAGTTGGTAGGTGATTGTAGGGTTAAATCTGGTTTGATTTGACAGACGTCAAGATACCATCTTAAACCATCCTTGCACAAAATGGCAGTATCAGATTCAGCCATCAGAAGTGTGAGGGTTGTGTTCAGTGTGAGAAATCAACACAGCATGATTTACACTGTTTAGTCTGTAGTCTGCATGTCATGTCCAGTGTGAGAAATGAACACACAGTGATGTAATCTTTGGCTACAGGTGAGGTCACTGCGCTGAGGAGGTGGTGCATGCTATAGGCTACAAGATCGATGCTAATTATATCAGATACTTTACAGTTTGAAAATATTTGCTATGATATTAGTGCACGATGGACTGCAGCGTTCTGGAACCCGAGGGACGTGACTGACAAAATAAATGAACACTTTTGACTCGGACATCCATTTCGACTCGAGCCTCGAGACTTCATACATTTTCCAAACCAAATACGACAAATTCTACGTTTAAACGTGTGCAATGAATCCCACCACACCCAACACGAAGGTGCTGAACTAGCATTAATCTTTTTTTCTGAGGTCAGTGTTCAATCAGCCAGACAGCTTGCAGTAGACAGCAACAAAGCTTCACACTATGAAATCGTCCTACGAAGGTGTTCCTACTACCGGTTGCCATAGTAATAATAGAGCATTCAGGAGGAAGATTTGTGTATATCTGCATCATAAAGCACCGGAGGAAGGAGAAGCGGTTTGCGCTCTTCATCACGGACCACGTGCACTCTTCTGTCCAAATTCATATTTGGATAAATCCATTATCCAAGTTCAATTTTTCTCAAGGTCACACCCACGTCAAGTCAAGTCAACAGTTGCTGTCACTTGTTTCTCAATAAAAGCAAATGATCTCTCGTCACTTTGTACCCACTTTTTTGTGTCACGTTTGGCCACTACAGGTTTCCATTTTGTTAAAAAATCAAAAAAATCGCCACTGACAGCTGAAGTGATTTACCACTGATTCTCCCAATACCATGGCATCTGTTAAGAGAAGAAGAATATATTTTACAGGTATTGAGTGAATAGTCAGCTCTCGAAGGACTTATAAAGGTAAAAGTTCTGTATAAGATGATCATTGTAATCAACAAACGTTACAAGATGAAAAGTTTTAACTATCGTACGTGTGTGATGTCAGAGCTCATAGCACAAAACTGGTATTTCTTGGGTATTTGCATCCCTTTGCTTTTTACAGTAAAATTATATAATTTCAGATACAGTGGATTTATTAGTTTTTGTAAGGATTTATTATATTTACTGAAGGAGTCTTCATTTTCAGTCAAAGGAAAAGCCATGATTTTACGTGTTCTGACACTGGAAAGCCATCAGGATAGAAGACTTTGTGTTTTCTGACGAGCAGCATTTCCTATTTATTTTTTGTCTTCATTTTGAGAATTAAAAAAGGGAGGGAATGACTGTTAACAGCAATGAACTTGTTTTGCAGGCATTCCAAAACTAAAGGACAGAGAGCTACACCAAAAATTTCTCAACGCTTTCTTCCTCTGTTTTTCGACACAGCTTCTAAATTTCAGTTTTACTGCATCGATGAACTGATCAGGATTTTTAATATACGGTGCAGGGTTTCTCACAGAAAAAGTATTAGTTAAGGCGGTAGGGTTGGGCGGGGGGGGGGGGGCTTCTTTGTGAGATAGACCACAGACTCTCTCGTGCAGGCACGTGCAACCTAGCTAGCAGATGAAGAACTCAAACAACAAAATCACCAGCTAACTTACTTTAAATTTGCAAGAACTATAGACTAATACAATAATAGGCATAAATAAACCCAAAACATAAGTCCACTTACAATTCTCACGGACACGCGCTTTATCAAGTGGCTAGTTATCCTCCAGACAGTGACTGACCACGTCTTTCTCTCATTTTATCAGTGCGGCGTGCGTGCCCGCTCGCGGTGTCAAGCGAGTCTGCGCTATTCTTCGAGATGCACTTGACGGCCTTTTGTGCAGCGTAATTTTTTCTTTTTTTTTTGGACGACCTAGTTAAGGTGGTAGGGTTTCCCAGCTTAGGCGGACCGCCCGAACTACAAAGTGCTGCGGGAAACCCTGCGGTGTAAATTTCTCCTGTTGTTAGTGTGTTATTTTAATCTTTTTCAGTCTTACGACATTTGAAATTTGACAGCTTGAAATGGCTCGAATTAGGCTGGTTGTGCAAGTGTGTTTGCAAGAAAGGATTAGCTTAGGGGTGTACATACTTATGCACCTCAGTTATTGTGAGATTGTTTTGTTGCATACTTTACAATTTCACATTAAAATTGGGAAAAGTTCTAACATGTCGCACGTCGGTTTGCAGATCAGTGGTGTGTCGACATGTTATATCGATTCTAGATAGGGATTTGAATGTAGAACTAGATTTGTAAAGTTTGTCGCAACAAACTTTGATGTTGGCTTTGAGGATACAAGTATTCACAACGGATGGTGCTTTTTTGGAGGCAAGTGGACATAAGGGTTAGTGTTGCTTTTGGAGGCAAGTGGACATAAGGGTTAGTGTTGCTTTTGGAGGCAAGTGGACAGAAAGCTAGGTTGCCAAAACATTTGGAGGTAAGCGGAGACAAGCATGTGACATCATCCAAATACTCCTGAGGAAGTTCCCCACATTGGGCTAATTGTTTTGATATGTCACTTGTCCATGTTGTGCTAATTTTTGATTTTCACGTGACATCGCGTGACGTGAGCAGAATACACGTGAGGCAGTTCCTCTAATTGTGCTGAGTGTTTTGATATATCACATGCCCATGTTGTGGATTTTTTTTTGTTTTCAAATGTCATCACCTGTCATCACGTGACGTCATCAGAATACCTGTGAGGAAGTTCCCCTCATTGTTCTGAGTGTTTTGATATGTCACATGTACATGTTGTAAAAAGTTTTTTGATTTTGCATATATTGTGAGCCGGGCTGCGGGGCAACTGAAAGGCCAGTCGGTACACCAATTTGAAACTTTGTTCAGAGTATCACCCTAAAGGAGCTGGCCGAGTTTGGTGTAGAAAGTTCGAAAGCTTGCCGAGTTATAAACCTCCAAAGTTTATAATGGGAGTCTATGGGGAAAAAGGCCATTTTGAGACCCGGTACCGGAAGTACCGGAAGTACCGGGACTCGGATCGCTTAGAAAAGTAACAGCAACAAACTTCAGACCAGGTTCTACAACATATCCGAATTTGGTGCATGTGGCTCAAAAGCCCTAGGAGGAGTTACTCTAGATAAATTTTTGGCTAAGCTTAAATAGGAAAACAGAATGATGGCTTGTACAAAGCGACATAATTATTCTGTTATCCTATAGCTCTGTGACAAGTTTTGTTTTATGGTCTGTGTACAGTATACAGTCTAGTCGATATTTCATGCAAACAAAAAAAAGCTTCGATCAGCATTCTCTATAGCCGCATCATCATCATCACAGTGCCCACGTATCACTTTACAACCCATTTAGAGTGTTAGGGTTCATCGCTTCTCCTCTCCTTTTCATCCAACGTGTGTGTGTGTGTGTGTGTGTGTGTGTGTGTGTGTGTGTGTGTGTGTGTGTGTGTGTGTGTGTGTGTGTGTGACCAGGTGTAGCTGTCTCCATGGCAACGAGCGCCGTGCCCGGGGACAACCTGCCCACTTATAAGCTAGTAGTGGTGGGTGACGGTGGCGTGGGAAAGAGTGCCCTCACCATCCAGTTCTTTCAGAAGATCTTCGTGCCTGATTACGACCCGACCATCGAGGACTCCTACCTCAAACACACCGAGATCGATGGACAGTGGGCCATACTGGATGGTAAGACCTGTTTTCTGTGTGTGCATGTTGGATGTGTGCACTTTTATTGTACTTGTATTATTGTGTGTGTGTGTGTGTGTGTGTGTGTGTGTGTGTGTGTGTGTGTGTGTGTGTGTGAGAGAGAGAGAGAGAGAGAGAGAGAGAGAGAGAGAGAGAGAGAGATTTGTTGTTTGAGGGTGTGACATGGCATAATCTGTGTGTGTGTGTGTGTGTGTGTGTGTGTGTGTGTGTGTGTGTGTGTGTGTGTGTGTGTGTGTTTAGGCAATCAAAGATGAACCATAAAAGTTTTGGGAACTTTTCTTAAACATACTAATACCAATCAAAACACACAGCTGTCCAATTTTTTAAAGTCATCTATGATAATTAGATTATTTGCCATTTGAGATCTTCATATAGAGCCAGCAGGTTCAGCACGTTTTTTTTCTCAAATTCCTGTCTAAGTACTCCTTCGAATAAACCCATCTGTAGCCAGCTTGATAAAGAAAACACTTTATTTTTCTTTGCACACAGGTGTGACTGGTGTTCAAGATAATCTGCGCATTACAAAACAGTTAATCTCTGTGTGTTTGTGTGTGTGTGTGTGTGTGTGTGTGTGTGTGTGTGTGTGTGTGTGTGTGTGTGTGTGTGTGTGTGTGTGTGTGTGTTTACATGCACGCTGACTTCTGTGTCCACATCTTAAGTATGTTGTGTATTTGTGTGTAATTTGATGAGCTGCTGTTTGGTCTTGATGCATGACTTGATGCATGACATTATTATTATTATTATTATTATTATTATTATTATTATTACTATTTTTTATTATTTTTATTATTATTAGGAAATTTTGTTATCTTAAAAAGGTTATTGAAGATAACATTATCAACAGAATCATGAAAATTCCAGAAGCAACAGTTTTGCACACTAATACTTAAAGCTCAGTAGGTAGGATCATGACCTGAGGCTAAGCAGCAAAATTTTTTCTCAGCGCCACCTACTGTTCAAAAAGTTACAGTAACATGCTAAATTGCCTCTCTCTCTCTCTCTCTCTCTCTCTCTCTCTCTCTCTCTCTCTCTCTCTCTCTCTCTCTCTCTCACACACTCTCTCTCTCACTCTCTCTGGTGTGTGTAGTACTGGACACGGCAGGTCAGGAGGAGTTCAGTGCTATGAGAGAGCAGTACATGAGGACCGGAGACGGCTTCCTCATAGTGTTTTCAGTGACCGACAAGGCCAGCTTTGAGCACATAGACCGTTTCCATCAGCTCATCCTGAGAGTGAAAGACAGGTATGAAAAGAGAGTAGTTTTTTTAAGCATTTTAAGATTTGCGTTTACTTTTACAGCAGCCTCAGTGTTCCGGACATCATTCCCAAGAGTCATCACTTTTGTACAGCACTTAAGCAATGTTTCATGGTTTTAGTAAAAAGTTACGGAAGTGAACACTCCTTTATAAGCTGTTTATTGACGTGAGCCGGAGGGTCGCGGTCATATTGTGGCTTCTGACAATGAACGCAGTCGCAATATGACACTGTTTTTATTTGGACATTATAACCTGGTGTTAAGCGCAGTGTTAAAAAGCCTCATTTTGTTCAGAGCAATATACTGTAGCAGCGTATCTCAGAGGAGAACCTATTCCCCAAACTACTCTACTTTATGTAAATTCAGTCCATTATTTCTTTACTTCTTTCTTTTTTATCCAGTTTATTGCAACTTCTTGCTCTTATTACATGTCTGTTACGTATTACAACAACAGTGTGTGGATGTGTGTGTATGCAGGGAGTCGTTCCCGATGGTCCTCATCGCTAATAAAGTCGACTTGGTGCATTTGCGCAAAATCACAAGCGACCAGGGGAAGGAGATGGCGATGAAACATAGCGTAGGTGCTTCTCTTACTGTTCACAAAACACCTTCATACTTTAAACTCTCTCTCTCTCTCTCCCTCTCCCTCTCTCTGCCTTTGCCTCTCTCTTTTTCTCTCTCTCTCTCCTTCTCTCTCTCAGGTTCTTCTTGGTTTTGTCTCAATTTTAGCAGAATAATCAGATCAGAACTGCTAGCACAAGCTTCAAGTTTAACCCTTTCTCCACCAGTTAACATGAAAATATTTGTAAAGAAAGTAAATCAGATAAAGGCAGATAAATTTGTACTCCATAAAGATTCATTGGTGGAATTGAAAAGTGACTCCTGCGATATACCTACGAAACAAACGAAAACAAACTATCGACACGAGTTTACAGTGAATCTGCCGAATGTTTTGCTTCCGAACACACTTTCACTTCCTCCTTCTATTCACAGATCACCTATATTGAAACAAGTGCAAAGGATCCACCCATGAATGTGGACAAAGCGTTCCACGAGCTCGTGAGAGTGATTCGGTGAGTGAAGTCGAAACAAAGTCACGTGAACCGTGCAAAACGTCACATTGGGTATATCGTAGTTCATCTGTCAAGAAGAGAATCGTACAGCAGAGGTTATATACGGAAGCTCGTTCGCACCACCAACGAGGAAACGTCACAGTGACTCACTCCATCGTGAGTATGTCACTCAGTAGTAAGACTTTAGGAAGTCTTTAGGTAGTGTGACTACATGCTAATATCACACAATAGCTTGGTTAATGGTCAGGGAAAGGCCACTTCTCACTGCCAGAACAAGAAGCAGTGGTAGGCTGGTAATGATGTAACCCATCACCTCTGTCAATCATGGGTGTCTGTGAGCTCATGTATGTGGATGATTTGCGGCACAGGCTGAGACATAAAGAGAGGTGAGAGCTGCCTGTTGGAGGTGAGCAAATGATTTCTTATTTTTGGACAAGCCTTTCGCTCACCAGAAGCCTTAATGTCTCTTGCACATGTAGTACGTGTAGCGTGCCTTAGAACAATGATGCACTGATGTAACACAACACACCTCACACAGATATTAGAACACATGTGTGGGAACATAGATCTCTTTGTTAAAAAAAAAATGATCAGAAATTTCATATATGTAATAACAGTCTTATTCAACTCTTTCTTACTAAACTAAACATACAGGCAGCAGGTTCCAGAGAGGGCCCAGAAGAAGAAGAAAACAAAATGGCGGGCGGACAGGCCATCCGGATCAGCCAGGCTTCACTGTGTCCTACTGTGACTGTTTGCTTCTCTCTGGGCACGTCAACCACGCGATGATGGCTTGGACTGTTAACACACACACACACACACACACACACACACACACACACACACACTCACACACACACACCACAGAGCTCCTTAAATGTAATACTACTGCACACAGTGTTTTCACTTCAACCCAGGCAATTCAGGAGACAAATCTTGCCATCCAGTGTTAATAAGGTGTGTAATTAAAAAAGAGCTGAATAGAAATCCATTGCTCCGTTTTATCTTCTATATCAGATCTCAACTTCCTAGAAGATGAAACGAGTCGAATAACCGAGCACCATTTCCCTCAGAAGACTCTAAAGAAGTCCCTAACGAGGCCTTGATTTTGTACATGTTTGTACCATTTTCCTGTTTGTCCTGTTATTGCAAAAAAAAAAAAAATCCTTTCACAGCACAAGGATCTGTTCGCTATTTGGATTTTTTTAATGCTCCATTAGGATACGAAAGGCCTTCAAGCTAAAGATCTGGTGGTAAAACATTTCTGGAATGAACCACCTGTTTTGTAAGTGCGGCTAAAGCCATCGTTCAAAGCCATCTTGCTAATTTCACACCAAAACACACTAATCCTGCTGCTAGTGTTTATGGATCTGGAAACGCAGTGAATAAACCAAACCGTCATGCTTAAGGAAGTACCGAGAGGATACGAAGAGAATCAGGTAACAAGCAAATGTATTGGGCAAGCAGTTGCAGTTCTATGTGGCGCATATACAGTTCCCCGGTTTAATCCTAAGCTCAGGTTACTCTTTGTTTGGAGATTCACCCAAGGATTTCCATAGGTTCTCCACAGCTTCACCCCAAGTTCTCCCCAGGTTTTCCTCAGCTTCACCCTAGGTTCTCACAAGGTTCACTTGAGATTAATGCCCAGGTTCCCTCCAGGTTTTCTCCAGTGTCTCCCCAGCTTTACCTCAGGTTCTCACCAGGTTCACTCCATGTTCTCCCCATGTTCTTCCCAGGTTCTCTGGATCCTCCAGGTTTCCTGCGGGTGTAAAATATGAATGTGCATTGTGTCAGGGTTTATTCTCACCTCATGCCCAGCATTCCTTGCACAGGTTTTCAGAACCTCTGCACTAAAGACAAAAGATGCGATGAAACAAAATGACTCTCAGCAACATAAGCAATGGAGAAAAGCTTGTGGTGCCAATTGATCATCCAGTTGGGCACCTTTTTGGTCATCAGTCAGTGGCTTCTGGGACAAATCAAGCTTAAAGTCATTATGTTAACACAAAGATGGAGTTTGTATAAATTTATAATAACAAAAGAATTTCGAGCATGTTTAGTCATTTCTCCCAGAAGAAACCCAGATGAATGTTTGATAATCTACTGAATGTCACTGAAGAATCAAACCAGTCATTGCACAAACTGTTCCATGTAACAGTACAATTTAACATCTTTCCTTTATTTTCCACTGATCAGGAATGCTTGAACTTTGCACTTATGTTCATCTCAATCGCACTACTGCTTTAAAGAAAACGAAAGGCTTTTGGTTTGTAAAATTGTAAAAGAATTGTCTCTTGTTTTGGCATTGGAAGAAGAAAAAAAAAAACAGCTTGAATGTAAAGCTTATCAATTGTGCTGTTTGTGTTCAGCCAAATAAGCAGCAGCCATTTTCCTTGTGAAGTTATAACGTTAGAACGTAATGTTAGTGTTTGTACTGTTTATCGTACATTTTGCACCAAGGAGGTACTTTATCTTCTGTGATTTTTACCAATTTTGGAAGTTTGTGAACTGTACATTGAGACGCTGTATTTTGCAATTTGAGTAGAAACCTAGAGCAAGAAAATGTGCTAGCAATCATTTAGCTACTGTTTTCTACTTATTATTATTATTATTATTATTATTATTATTATTATTATTATTATTATTATTATTATTATGTTAAAGTGTTTGTGTGAAAAATGGACTATATATATGAATATATATAAAAGAAGGGAATTTTTGCAAGAAGCATTGTAAGAATTTCTACTCTGAAGAATAAAATTTGGTCTTGTGGCAATTCACAATCTTTTATATCTGATTATTGTGTGTGATTTTTTTGTAATATAGTCATTTAAGAATATTATATATATATATATATATATATATATATATATATATATATATATATATATATATATATATATATTGAATAATAAATACAATTAACATAAAAAATTTAATTGAAGCTCAAAATTATGAATTTTTTTTTATTATGAATAAACGATTCGGTTTGCTTTGATATTTTAAGTTTACACTCTACAGTATGCTCTATAGGCTTAAATCAATTAATAAAAAAAATGAGATTGGTTTATTGAGTTTTAGTTAATTTTACCCAATTTTGACGTTTAATCACTACATTGTGAAAGAAATCTTTTAATCACTACTAATCACTCATCATTTTTATACAGTAATATATATATCTAAGACTTTTTTAGCTTCAGATGGCATCAAATCTAAAATTTCTATCCATGGCATATTATATTGTGTCTAGCCCATAGATATCAAAACACTAGACGTAGCCTTGGGGTACTAAAAATGCGTCAAAACCGCCGCCATCTTTGTCCTTTACCTCAAATGCATGGACGATGCCGGACTTCTGTGCTGCGTTTGGTTGTTAAAACGAAAGAAATCTAAAAATTAGACAGCAAGGGATTGCATTACACAAGTGAGAATGTGTTTTATGATATTGAATGTTAGGAAATTATATTTCTTGTTCCGTTGGTTTGTTTTAGTCTTTGGTTAACGACCGCAGCTAATCCATGCTAGTTACCCATTAGTTTTTGACAGTTAGTTAAACCGACAATGTTTGTAGATTCCGAAGCTCTTAATAAGGACGTTAAAAATTGACCCATGCTTTTTTGCTTAAAGGTGAAAAGACCCAACTTTATGTATGTTCTGTAAGATTCCCTTATCTGTCAAACATATTTTATTAGATTGTCCTGGACTTAACACAAACAGAATGCTCTTTTATAGATTACTTCAATTAAGGACATATTTAATGACATTATGCCTGAAGAGGTTTTGGATTTTTTTGTCGTATGTTAATTAAAATAAAAAATTGTATAATATGACTTGCTGTTTATATTTGTTTCGTTTTTATTGCATTCATATGATATTTGTATTTTTGTCATGAAAATAGCTTTTGATTGCTGACATGGTATTCCCAAGTGATAAACAGAGACGTCAGTCATGGACAAGTTGCAGAGACACTAAACACTTTTTTTTAAATGGTTAATTCAGCTGACTGTTCCCGAAGGATGTCACCAGTTAGCTTGGCAGTGTAACACACAAGTTCAGCCACAAAGTCAAACTTTGTTGTTTTTTTTTGTTGTTGTTTTTTTTTGTTTGTGTGACTTTAATACATACTTATTTAATGTGGAAAAGTATTGCAGAAAAAGAATAAATAAAAGATTGAACAGTCTTTGGCACCTCAACTATCTAACTTTCACATTACGTTCCTCTCAACTGTGTGATTTGTTTCCACCTGCAAATTGCTTTGTGTATCATATTTAATAAACCAATACAATTTAAATGTTTAAATTAACATGTATAGTCACACCATTGTAGTAGTGTTGCATGCAGTAGGCTATAAGATAAGTAGTGATTGTTCATTTGAAGTTTACTCAAGTGGAAGAATGTATCTAATAAACTTACACCTACTAGCACTATGCATTATATCGTGAAAACGTAGATTATCTTTATATCAAAACCTTTAATTTTCTCTGGACTTTATGATAAATACACGTCTGAACGTTGGAATTAACCAAAAAAAATACAACAACTAGAAATCGCATTCATGACGATTTATGGTGATTTTATTTCTTTGCCTACATTGACGCTGATGCATTAAGAGGAGGGGGTCCCCCGTACCAATATGGCGGCTCAATTTACGCATTCGTTCCAATGTACTGCCCTATACAAGGCGACATCTAGTGTATATATATATCTATGCGTCTAGCCTAAGTGATGATGATGCATGCTAGCTAACAGCTGAAGCTAATACAATAAGAAAGGGAAGCATGTCTTGCTAATTAGCAATAATTTAGCTAACTTTCCAGTTCGAATAACTCATTTGGCTCTTAGACTTTTATGGTAATTACTAATTACACGGAGAGTTCAAAAGCCAAAGAAGTATCAAGTACATCCTAATGCTTCCAGATGATGTCTATAAATTACTGACATCACAGATTCCGTCATATTCCAATAATAATTACTCTGATAATTGATTACGTAAAAAAACAAAACAAAACAAATACAGTTATGATTGGAAACGGGGCTAGTTTAAACTTAATTCAGTAAGTGTTTTATCCTGGTTATGCCAAATGATGGCAGTGTTTCACAACACATCCAAATCATTCTCTCACAATGAACGGAAAAGGTTTACCATAAGCCAAAACGTAAGTTTAATCAATCGTCTGTCTCAGTTGTCTATTATAAGAACCTGCCCACTCTACATGAGAAATGTATTCGGTGTGGACATGCTGATGCATAAGTGCTCCTAATTTACAAAAAGTCTCTCAAGAAGTGGCTGTGAATTAAAGGGACGTGCTATCTGGGAACCATTCTTTAGTAAGATGTCATTTGCCTAAGCTTAATTGCTATTTTTGACAGCCATATTAGCATTTTATTACTGAGGTAAATGTTGAAGATACTTAAGTAGATAAATGAGTAGAACGCGGGCAACGACACGAAGAGGCGAAGACGAGAGGAGATTAACTTAACGTTTATTTTCCACTTCAGAAAGTTATAAGCAGAAGTGCGGGATCTGTTCAGTAGAAACTCTGAACATATAAAAATTGAACAGCAAACATATGGATTATATGTGACAGTATTATTAGTAGTACCGCAGTATTGTTTCAAAGTGCTGTCAAGACAAATTGAGGCAAACCAGGGGTCAACACCTAGTTTGATAGCATTACTTTGTGACAGTTCCACCCTCTTATCTCCACCAATTTCCACACATCTACCATTTCTTGTTTTCTTTCTTCTCTGGCTTGCGGACAGGAATGTTCTCTTCATCTTGTGCAAGTTCTACATGCTTAGAAGATGCTTCTTTCTCTTCCTGGTAGTTCTGCACATATCCTGTCAGCGGATATAGGGGAGTACAATGCTGTGAGATTTGATAGTTTAATGGATTTATTGTCAGCTTGCTCATGTCCCAGGGCACCAAACGATTGCCTGCTTTGCCAGTCTTGTATTCTGTCTCTGGCTAAACCCAACCATGCACAATTGGGCCAGATGTGGCTATAATCTGGTTTATTGGATAGGTCTGGATCTGGTCAGGATATGGAATGACTTTACACTGTGACTGGACTTTAAACAGACTTTAAACTGTGGTGGGATTTTTTTCTTTTCTTTTATCAGTTGACCAATAAGACTTTTTGTGTAAATATGTGTTAAAGTGGACATCTATCCATCAATCCCTCTATCCATATTTTGTAATGCTTATCCTACGCAATGTCATGGGGAGCCTAGAGCCTATCCCAGGAACTCTAGGAAGAAGACAAGATGACATACAGTATGTTGTCTTTGGACTGGAGGTAACATCTGAAGCACCGTTAGAACATGTCAGTCCCAACCCTGGAGCTGTGAGGCAAATAAGCAAACCAACCAGGAGTGGATCTATATTGACATATCTTTAATATGATTTTGAGAAAGGTATACATTGTACCAAGTAATTATTGTATGCTTATTTAAATTTTTATTTTGTCTTAATCATTTCCTGCTTATTTTGAAAGAGACACAGAAATTCTTAATCATATTAATCCCCTTTAGTCCCTTCAGTTGGAACTGTGCTACTGAACGCATTATCACTGTTTTCTTTTCTTTAAAAAGAAACGACAGACGTGACCATAATGGGAACATGGTCATTATCCGTTCTGGATGGACGAGTCGTGTCCTCAAGCCGGTGGTTAACGTTTTTATGTATTTTATTTGAAATTAAATGAAACCAGTGTGATGCATACAGTTACTGGAACAGAAAGAAAGTGACAACAGCTGCTATTTTTGCTTGGTCACAGCGAAGTGAATTCAAAATCTGACTCAAGCAGCAAGTTCAAGTTGAGTCAGGAGTCTGAGACCTCACTCCTTGTCTCTCGGGCAGATGCTTAAATTGAGACACTTTGAATAAGAGCATCCACAATTTGAGTAGTTTATTTGAGAATCCAGGCTTTTAAAATTGAGGCATTTTGGGCATTGGTGCAATGTCTGCTTCATGTAGACGCTTTTTTCTGGATAGATTAATGTGAGCCCATGTGAGTTCTGTGTCACCCATGTGGGAGAAATCACTATCTAGCACATGACAAAATAGATGAATTTATATTTTTTTGTTATGCAATATTCATTTTAAGCTTATTTGTTTGCGCTTCTTCATGCACTTTTTAAAAAAAAATAAGTTCCTTGGTCTTTTATATAGATCCCTGGGGTTCTGTACTTGGCCGATAGAGCCTTCTCAAAATAAATGGTTTGGTGTAAAACCCTTGGAGAGTCTCTAATTCCAATAATGTGTAGTAAATCAGAGCCATTATGGGTTTTTTTTTATCTGTATGTATATAATGCTGCAAGATGTTTTTGTAATGTGTTTATGAATGACCTCTTTTTAAAAAATGACCTCTTTTAATTGTTTATGAAAAAAGGTAGAAGGGAGGAGTTTTGTTCTTATTAATATTAATAAAAGTCCAAAGACATGCGCTGTAGGATGATTGGCATGTCTTAACTGTCCTTAGTGTGTGAACAGGTGTGTGAATTACTTGCACAATATTAGCACATAGTAAGAGTCGGAGCCCTGCCTTGTGTTACATGATTGGATGGCTGGGAGCATTTTTCTCTCGTTCTCTCACACACCTCATCCA
>NC_062518.1:14044680-14167180 GCF_022655615.1 Tachysurus fulvidraco
GTTAAATCATCTGCAAACACTCACTCTTACTCATTTTCTACCGCTTATCCGAACTTCTCGGGTCACGGGGAGCCTGTGCCTATCTCAGGCGTCATCGGGCATCGAGGCAGGATACACCCTGGACGGAGTGCCAACCCATCGCAGGGCACACACACACTCTCTCATTCACTCACACACTCACACACTACGGACAATTTTCCAGAGATGCCAATCAACCTACCATGCATGGCTTTGGGCCGGGGGAGGAAACCGGAGTACCCGGAGGAAACCCCCGAGGCACGGGGAGAACATGCAAACTCCACACACACAAGGCGGAGGCGGGAATCGAACCCCCAACCATGGAGGTGTAAGGCGGACGTAAGCCACTGTGCCCCCCCCACCCCCCCATCTGCAAACAGAACAAGAAGATGATCTCAAGCTTGGAATTGTTACAAATGTCTAGAAATGAGCTTTTACAGTCTTATATTTGGTTTGTTGTAATCTTGTAATAGAAAATATTTGCTGCATTTGACTATATTTTAAATTTACAAGCTTCTCATGGAAAACTGCTAGAATTGAAATGTTTTTTTTTTTAAAGTTTGCACTGAGAAATCGGATTAGATCCACATCAAGCTCTGAGGTAAATGACACTCACCGAATTTAAACATATCGAGGTTCACAAAAGTTGTCTTTTTACACAACTATTCTCTATAGTGAGAATTTATCACACAAATATTGGTGCTGTTTTCATTAGGAGGAATCAGGAGCATTGTGGACATTTTGACATCTGATATCTGATTAAAAACCGAACTGAATATGCTTAGGTCCTTTTCACTATGGCAAATGAAATCAAATCAAATTTTATTTGTCACGTACACATACATACAGAGTACGACATGCACTGAAATGCTTTTTGCATTAATTAGGGATTAAAAAAATATAACCAAAAGGAGGTAGATAAATAAAAAAGTATAAACTATATATAAAATAAATAAAAAAAATAATGTATATAGGTATACAGTACATAAATATACACAAATGCATATGGTTTAAAATTATGGTCTTAATTATTGTGGGGAAGTTGTGGCCTAATGGTTAGAGAGTTTGACTCCTAACCCTAAGGTTGTGGGTTCAAGTCTCGGGCCAGCAATACCACAACTGAAGTGTCCTTGAGCAAGGCACCGAACCCCCCCAACTGCTCCCAGAGCACCGCAACATAAATGCACCGCTACCTACTGATCCGGGTGTGTGTTCACGGTGTGTGTGTGTGTGTGTGTGTGTGTTCACTGCTGTGTCTGTGCGCACTTTGAATGGGTTAAACGCAGAGAACAAATTCTGAGTATGGGTCACTATACTTAGATGTATGTCACGTCGCTTTAAAGTGTCCATGTGCAGTATGGCGTGTATAAAGTGACACTGTGATGTGCAAGTCCAGAGTTAAAGTGTCATAGTGCAAAAAAGGTGTGCAGACAAACAGTAAAAGGGAGAGGTCCAGATCCTGGGTGTTTCCTGGTTTAATGGCCTGCAGGAAGAAGCGGGAAGAAGCTTATCCTCATTCTCTCTGTGTTTGCTTTCAAGGAGCGGAAGCGGGTGTGTGGTCTAAGTGATTAAAAAAAGTATAATATAGCATACATTGAAATTCGCAATCTTTCCACAACTTCAGGTTTGCTGTTATTGGAAAATGATCACATTTACATTTATACTCATCCAGAGCAAGGTACTGTACAAAAGTGCTTTTAAGTCTCTACCTAAAACTGTTCAGGGAAAAACAAACAAACACATAACAAACTAGGGAAAAAGTGCTAGTTTAATTGTTTCAGGAAGAAGATCTTCACCCGTTGTTTGAAGATAGCCAGTGACTCGTCTCCTCGGATATGTAGAAGAAGTTCATTCCACCATTCCATACCCAGAGAGATGGTGGAATGAACTTCTTCTACATATACAGTACGAGGAGACGAGTCACTGAGGGAGTTCTGAGGGAGCGAGGTACAGTGCGAGGAGTTACAAGAGCTTTGTGTTGAGAGGGAGCTGGTCCATTTTTGGCTTTGTAGGCAAGCATCAGTGGTAGGGAACTTGTCTGCCGTAACACTCAAACACACCGTGCACATGCACACTCACATAATTATGGCAAATGCATACACACACACACACACACATACACACACACACAGTGAGTGCCAGTACACTTAGGGTTACCACAAATGAAGCTATTTAGTCTATTACATTTGCAAATGCAGAGGTGTGCACACTTAAAAAATAGCGGTGCATGATGTAGCTATCAGTCTGAAATACAACCACTAACTTTCAGGACATGATGTGATGTGTCATACACTGATTGTTAGACTGGAGGTAGAATGGAGGAGTGGTTGAAGTGGCTGAATTGCTGATGATTGACAATAAATACATTTCTGATGATAAAAGAGTGACAATTTTGCATGAATAAGTAATCCAGACCTTAGGAGACCCTGGTACACAATATCAGAAGACATTGTGACTTTCTGCCCACCGGTTTCTTCAAAACGTTCTGCGTGTCCGCAAATTTAGAGACACTTTAACAACATGTTCAATCATTGGAATTTCTGGTAAAAAAAAAAGAAAGAAAAAAATATATATATCAAAATAAATCTTTCTGACTTTATATTACCACATTGACCGGACTAGCTCAGTCGAACGAGCACAATAAAAAGCTAATTCTTTGGACTGAATGATCGTAGACATGAGGTTTATTGTCATTGCTGAATACAAGTTTTAAGATGTTCCTAAAGAACATTCCACCACCCCCACAAGCCACTGCTTCCAAGTACTGTCCTGATGTTTCTTGACTTCAACCTGAATCCCTTTTTCTCTTTTGGGCCTTTTAACTTTTAACATTTTCATTTTTAACAACGGGTGGATTCTTACAGACTTCATCTGCATTTGTCAAGGTGGACAAATGCAGATGAAGTCTGTAAGAATCCACCCGTTGTTAAAAATGAAAATGTTAAAAGCAAGCTTGTTTAAGCAAGATCCACAAAGCCCATTCATGCGTCTGTCTTGTCGTGTTAAACCTTACTCCATTAAACCAATCACAGAAATGGTGTTTAAAACTACTCGTGATGTCACCTCGTCTTTTACAATTATAAAACAAAACATAACACAAAGTGTACATGGAAAATAAAATATCAAAACATTTGCTAAGATGGCCTTGTTCAACTGACCGATTATAATAGAAAAAGAGAAGCTTTATAGATTTATACGCTGAATAATTTTATATTTAGTTTCAAGAAGTATCATAATAAGAAATAGATAAAGATATGCAGTATTTGGTCGTATTCAAGATTTCCTTCATTTGCTGAAATATTTATGTATGTATGTATTTCGCAAGAAGCTAGTAGTTTTCTAAAGTCCACCATGAAGGAATTGCTCCGCAGGCCACTTGAAGGTGCTCTTATTCATTGTGAAAACGTTCTTCTGTCGTTTGCTCCAGTTTCCTTCATGTTATTGTTCTCAGCTATTTTTTTTAAAACTGATTAATCATTTATTTTATTATTGAAGTTTTGGGTTTTTCCCGCTTTTGTTTTCATGTTGAAATTAAACTAGCCTAGCCTAGCTTAACATAGTCTACGGGTAGCATGTTGTACAAGAAATTTAGAATTTCATTTATTTTATTTTTTTTAATATTTTTTGTTCATTTATTACACCTTGATTGGACATAATGCAAACTGTCTTGAAATTATGTCATATTTTTTTCCACACAACTTCCAGTTGCTGAATATGTTTTGCCTTCACCATTCTGCTGAGAACACAACACCTGGGTAACTTGTTCTTATGTTCATTTAAGCACAGCTTTTATTTCGTTGTGATTTTATTTGTTCCTGACCCTAAGCCCTGGCTCTCCATGTACTCTTCTACAAATTATACTATTATACTTTCTCATTCTGCATTTCTGTATAATTATAAGTTTTGTATTTAGTGTTTTGAAGCAGACCAGAAACCCATCACTTCTCCAGCTCTTGTGTTTAGCCATGATTCCCTTTGTATAATTCTGCCTATAATTATCTTGTACATGGTATCAATAGAATAACCACAGGGAAGCAGCAGCACAAACTGTGAACGTTAACAACAGCCGTGTTGCTGGAAGTCATTACTTTTGTTCGAGTCTTCAATGCTGAGTTCCTGCTGTGCTGAAAGCCAACGAACCTCTGAATGTGCTGGATGGGAGATCCCAATCTCACAGAGAAGAACAGAAAAGTAGGGAAATAAACCCTTGAATTTATGACATAAAACACTCCAAAACTTAATATTTGAATTAAACAAAACATATTAAATTTTACAATGTAGTGCTGACGGTCAGTAGCTTTATTTTTATGAGATTTAATTTATGATAAATTCATTATTTTATAAAATGTCATAAAACCATGGCCCCCTGGCACCATCTCAGGGCCCCCAGTTTGAGAACCACTGGCACTAGACTATTTGTTCTGAGCAGGTCGTCAGTAAACAGGCTATAAACCTGTTGGCTAAGTTACAGACACTCATGAAAACCTGATGCTGATTATCTGGGAAACGTCTCTAACAGCAGTCAAAGTGTCATTGTTTGTGTCTAACAAGAATTGAATGAATTTCAAAAAATAAATTTGTTGTAACATTACAACAGGAGATCATGACTTACTCTGTGCTCAAAGTGATGCTCGCAGCTCCAGTCGTTTTCTCTGTGGGTGAACGAGGATGATGCTGAACAATTCCAGGATCAGCTTTTTTTTTCATTAGTTGTTGCGTTAAATCTTATCCAGATACAATAGTGCTATTTTCTGATTGGCTATTGTGTAGCCTCTTTTTTTGACTAGCTGATAAGTGTCAGGCTCTACCAAGAACTCCAGGGGAGACGCGCTTGATCCATTTTAGGCGCTGCGGCTTAGTAAATATATGATAAATAGTACGTTTTTCTGTGTGAGAAATACAATGTGTGGCAGGAGAGCGTGACAAAAGACCCAAATGAGTGATATTTGAGAGCCCTGTAATGAGTCACTGTAAAAAAACCAAATGTATCAAATGTTTCTTGTCCTACAGTATCAGTGTGTTTGCTTCATCATGTATTTGTCATGGTGCTTCAAGCAGGATCGTAAGAAAGCTAGTGGACTTTTTAAAACACGTTAAATGTATGAAAGTCAATCAAAGTTACAAATGGCTAATGTAAATAATCCCTCCAGAGTTACAACAACGTTAACAAGCTACTTAGATTTGTAGAAGTAGTAAAGACTTCGGTTCATCTGCCCATTCCACCTGGTTTTTCAGCACTGGAACAATTTTGCAAAGGTGAAAGATGGCTCTTAATATGGCTTCCTCCCTGATCGTTGCATTGGATTACTGAACTAGCGAGCTGAAGTGTTTTTTCTCCCCCTCTAATCTGACCAAGCATTCATCTGCTATGTTTACAGCCCACTTAAATTAATTTATAAAAAAAAAAAATCCAGTCCTACCGATAAACAGCAATTATTACTAGTGTCACATTTATCCATTTAATATGGGCAGCAAATGATATTTCATAGTATATTGCGTGTATTTACAGCCTGTAACATACATTTCAGCAGGACCATTGATTGTATTGTAATGTATTAACTACATTAATGACTCATCAAGAGAATTAACCTTGACTGGATTTTTCATGCATGCTGGTCCTAGTAGAAGAGTCTTTCCCTGTCTGCTCTGTAATCCTACTGCTGTGTATTAAAGTGTTTGCAAAGGCTGAGCCCGAGTGCATATGCACTGATATGTAAAGCTTTCTGTTTCTTTACTGCAGTCATTGTTCAATTCTCTGTAATTAGCATGCACTAGGCGAGGAGAAGGAATGGAGCATGCAGAAAGCAGCTTATTTACCCCTCACTGATTCTTCCTTAGTGCTCCTGGTAAACACCATTGCCTCGTTCTAGCAGCTCGAGTGCAGATAGTAATTACTTGCAGTCCAAAGAGCTTGTGGTGTTTTTAAGCACAGTGATGTTAAGATGACTGTACATGTATATTATACGCTTGATGAGAAGCAGAGAACTTAATGATGTTTACTAGTTTTGTGCCAACAACTTTCTACAACATGAACTTTCCAGCATGCACATCTGAGGGAAAGAATTCATTCCAGTGCATAGACCTCTCTTGTCATTAGATTGTCAACAACATTGCTTGTAAACAAGTAAAAGGCCACCAAAAGTATTTAGCAAATGTGTTGTATGCCATGTATTTACACAGAATGTCTCATAGTCAAGGGATGGGTGTTGAATGGGCCCCAATATGTGCAAGACACTCTACAGATCTGGGCATTACAGAAGGGAAGAAACAACCCCACATTCTCTTAATAAACAAGCAGAGCTCTGTGTTGAGACATAAAGATGTGGCTTTTTCCATAACACTGCAGATCACACTGAAATCACCCCACAGTGATGGTATCCATCAGCAAGTACTATGAAACTGGTCACTCATGAAGGAAATATAGGCAGAATTTCTAAAGGGCAATCCTAACAGAAACGTTACTGACGGAGCTTAAGCAGTTTTGATAAAAGTTGGCAAAACGTTGAATTCCCATTCCAACACTACAAAAGAAGCATTTGAGGTTGGTAAATACTTATGCAAGGTACAACTGTCAGTAATACATCACCTATACTTCCAGCAGTTCGGTGACCATGACCTGCTCTAAACCGCACTTACCACAGCGCACTGGAATGGAACCAGATAACATTAATCATCATATGTCATGCAACACCATGTCTATATTATTCTAAGTAACCTCTGACTGAATGTGTACATCTCCAGCTGCTACATTTGTAACCATCTTACCTCCTGTAGGATACCAATACACAAATCTATTGTAATAGTAATATTTAAACACTAAGGTAAGTAAAAAAAATAGCATGCTTTTGATTGTATCTGTTTAGAATACATTCTGTTTATTATGAATAATGTATTTATACCCATAATAGGCATTCTTGGATAGAAAGACTTGCCGCAAATGGCACCATAGCCACACTGAAGTTAGATACAAGGTTAGGGCACACATCCACATCTGAGGAGGCTCATGTTACTTTGATCAATGCCTAATCAAGCAAATGCTAGCAGGCTTCACATAGATCCCTTTCATCCCTGATTCACAGATCTTTTCTCTACCTGCTTTTCTTCAAGGAAAGGCCCTTTAAATGTTAGTGTTAAAGAATTTCAACTTCTGAATCTTCAGTTCTGTGTCTTTATCAATACAGACTTGAAACCACTGAAGAAGTTATAGGTTATGCATTAGCACAAGCGGATGTTGAACCGTAGTCTTTATTAAATGATTCAAAACGGTTGAACTGCATATCCACTGCATATTTGGTTTTTCCCTTTGTAATTATCATATCAAGTTTTTCAGAAGCACTTCTAGCTCATGATTCTATTTTTGAACACCTTGATTCAGAGGTGGGAGTAAGTCACAAGAAAGTCTCAAGTCATGAATGTCAAGTCAAAGTCATTGAGTCTTTTTTAATATTTGTCAAGCAAGTCTCAAGTCTCAAATATGTGACTTAAGTCTGACTCGAGTCAAGTCTAGTCCCCCATCTCTGAGTCATTTAACTCAAGTCCGAGTCAAGTCTCAAGTCATGAATGCCAAGTCAAAGTCAAGTCGAGTTTTTTTTAAATATTTGTCAAGCAAGTCTCAAGTCTCAAATATGCGACTTAAGTCTGACTCGAGTCAAGTCATATGACTCGAGTCCCCCATCTCTGCCCTGATTTGAAGAACCCTCTTTAATAGACCACCATTGATTTCTCAAAGCTGATTGGTCAGTAGGTGTTGATTGGTTTTCCCTACCATTAGCTCTGCTGGTCTTGCTGCCTACAAAGCACACACACTTACACTAATACATCATCTTTCCTACTGTAGCAACCTACATGGCCATTTGTTCAGTGGTTCCTCCACATCAGTAGCTTTGAAACATGTTGAAATGTTAATTTTGTAGGAATTTTTCAGGATTGAAGGCTTTGTTTTTTTTTACTCAATATGATGACCCCAATCAATGCAATTATGGCAAATGGCCAATCAGAGGCGCTTTAAATCATCCAGCAATCATCCAGCTGTTTAAAGAGATGGACCACTTGTTGTAAACCACTTGATTCGGATCAAGTTAACGTAGAGAAAACTACTGTACTGTACACTGGAGATGTGATGAGGTCGTCTTGTTGGAAACTAAAATGCTCTTTATGAAGCACACGGAACACCAGGAACCGCACTGCCAGTAAGACATGAAGAGGCAATGACCTTTCTAAAGCTAATTAACAGACGATTTTCTCTTCCTTAACATACTGTACTGTAGTCTGTAGACAAACCTGCTAGTTTTCAGCTTTGTGTCAGTTCTCATGGTAAGTGGCGTGAACTGACATACGAATGATTGAACAAAGGTAATCCAAGTGAACAATACTTACTGGCCATTTTAATAGGAACATGTGTACACATGCTCATTCTGCATGAAAATCATTCAGAATTTGATGGTATTGTAATCTCGGTGACTGTAGCCTGGTAATTGGTGGGACACAGTTTTGTTTGCTTTTCAGATATTGATTCTGTTTTAACTCAATGGGCCTTAATGCAGATGGGCTACAACTGTCAAAATCCTATTAAATTAAACTATTAAAGTGGGCGTTGAGTGTACAGAAATATTTTATATAAACATAATCTGAAGAATTGCATGAAGAGACATGAAAATTTGAAGAATGGAATAGCTCTCAATTTTTTTTCTCACTTTTAATCACTTTTTAATAAACATTGCACATAATAATAATGGAACACATTTGGTTCACATTTTCTACATAAATACATTGCCATATCGAAATCTCAGGTTGAACACCAGGTTTATAATCGAAAACAAAGCAGCAGTGCAAAAAAAACAAAACAAAAAACAGCATATACTCATCTTGCAGCTGTGCACTTTGCATTTATGCTAATCTGTTCTCTTTGTGGTAAACAATCAGTTTGTTTTGCTGACCCGCCTTCGACTGCATAGCGCTAAACACGTGTCGAAACGGTTTCAGTGAAGCAGCCATTTACGCAGGGTCTAAACGAAACACCCTTTTTATTAAACTTAATCTAGATACACCAGAAGCTAGCTAGCTAAGCACAGAATACATAACGGTTATACTATAATATAATATAAATATAGTACATTCTCACACCTCTTCAGAAAACAGAAGATGTTCACTACATATACAATGACAGCATTCACTGAGACACAATCAATGAGAAGTGCCTGTCAGGCAGTTCAGCAAAAATGACTGAATTTTATGAGCATCTTTAAGCTCCATGCAAAATCAGTGTTGGAGTAATACTGAGCACAGGCTGAAGAGCAGGCTCAGGCCTCAAGTTTTCGATGGAAAGTTCATGCTGCTGTCTTTCATTTTCTATACATCTTCCAGATCTTAAGACCTTCAGCATGAACTATGATGCTGCTGAAATAAATCACATTTTATGTCTTTTTTGTAAATTGGTTTGCATCAAGTCAATAACCACAGGAAATGACAGTCACCATAGTAATAGTAATATTTCTAAGAAAATAATTCAATTTGTCTCTCCTTCTCTCATGTTTACTTTTACATCACCTTTTAAATGCTAGTAAGATTTTACAGATTGTCCTTGCATATGTCACATGCACAGATATTGTGGACAAAGTTCATTCTCTTCACTTGAACTGAGTCTGGAAATTGATTCTTAATGCAAATCCTTCCACAGCAATTCCATTTACAACAACCTACTGGCACGTCTCCTAAAATTCCATGCCTCACACCTTGGAATGAAAAATCCCATGCTGAGATAGAAAGTGATGTATAAAGCCAGCAACGCTGCATATTTAAGGCAAACTAAGACAAAGTTGTCCCTTGTCCTCCTACAGCTCCTGTTCTTCCTCCTGATCCAAACCACTGTAGCGCACCTGTACCGTGTCCTTCAGTATGATGTCTCCAGCACTGTTTCCATACTCTTGGAAATCAACCCCTTCAAATGCCTGATCCTCTTGGAATTCATCGTTGTGATTGGTCTCCCCTTCTAGGATGATGTCATCAGAGCTTTTGGCACCGTCTTTCGGAAAAGCTCTTGTGCTTTCGCTGAGCGTGATGTCGTCGACGTGTTTTGCTTCGTCCTCGTTCTCCTCAGGGTTAGATGGAGGCAGACTTTCGGCATCTGAGTTGCTGAAGACGTAGCCAGGAAGGGTGAGGTGAGAGTGCGTACACATGCTGTGCGAGATGCAAGTGCTGCTGCTACGTCTAGACGAGCGATACACTCTGTTAGTCAGTTGGGCTGGGACCTGGGACTGAACACTGCTGTTGCGGTTGACGCTCGTTAACACTGAGCGGTAGCGATAATTAACCAGCACGACTGGACCCTTCCAGTCGAATGCTAATGTCCATCGCTGCCACATCTTTCGGATCTCTGTCTGGACCTGAGGAAGAGGAAAGAAGAAGTGTGCCAAATTTTGGTAGTTACTTTTTGGCTGTTATTTCTTTCCTGCCTTGGGTTCTAAACCATTCTGTCAGTTAAATATCCCTAAAATATCTTAAGATTTATTGACATTCTTGCCTTTCATTGTACCTCTTTTTAAATATTTGTGAAGGGGTCAAGCGAGTCTTCAAATGACCGACTAACTTGTGAGCTCACAAACTTATATAAAACTTGTAATCACCATGGGTGTCGCCGCTAACCCAGAATGAAGTGTACTTCAGTTGCTTATCTTTGCAAACAAATTGTTTGTTCTACATTAATTTTTAAGACTGCGTTAAGGTTAAGACTTCATTTATTTGAATAGGAAAAGATTCCAGCCAGGCTTTATAGCCTGTGTACTAACAGTAATAGTAACTGCTCTTCCTACTGTATGTCAGTATACCTGGTTGGTGTTGATCTCGTACCATCGTGTGGCAGACCCTTTGAGATTGTTGAGTTAGAAAATAATTTTCCAAAATGCCTGTAAATGTAGTTTTTCCAGTGTTTAATTGCGATAAAGAGCTGCAGCTACTAGTAGCAAGTGTTTGATTCAGCCAGTACCGCATTGCTTTGTTGGTGTTGCTTCTAGGATTTCTTCACCAATTGCACCTAAAGCTACAAGTAATAACTCATTACGGGTCAGGAGCAGTTGTGTTATAAGTAAAAGACGGCAAAGGCCCAACAATGGCAGACTATATGTGCTGGGGCTTAAATCCCTGTCCGTCTGATCGGTGACCCAGATTATTAACCACTCCCATGAACCATTAAACTTTTTCACACCACACCTGGTGCAGACACCAGTTTTATGGACACTACAGTAGTTTTTAACTGGAGGCCTTGAGGCGTGGAGGCATTCTTGGTGTGTCTGCATGCTGTTTGTTTAGCAAATTATGGGTTTACTTCACTCTGCAATTAAAGCAAGAGCATTTTAATACGATAGATGTCACCCTGTGATGCTCATCACTTCAATGGCATTGTCAAAGTTCATCACTTGTCTCATTGCCCATTAAAGCTCTTCTGTAGCTGTTCCTTTTAGCCCCTTTCTGTTTCTACCCTGCAACAAATCAACAAAGGAGCTTTCTTCACTTAAATCCCAGAAGAAGGAAAATCAATAATTGGCTGTTCCCATACTTGCTGCTGTTAGGGCAAGTCTCTGTAAATGACAGTCTGCAATTCAACAGTCACAAATCATTCAGACATTTGTCCAAGACCAAACTCCTTTGGGGAATGGCAAAACAATACCATTCAGCATGCTGTCGTGAATGGTTTACAAAAGGTTACAAAATGGTTTCAAAACAACTTATCAAATATAGGAAAGGATCTACTCTATATCTGCTAAATACACACACTGCTGAGTCAACTGTGGTGGGAATAATAATTAGTCAGAGATTAATCAGAGTTCAACGCACAAAGTTTTGATGGTACAGATTTAACAACAACCGTATGTGATGAATCCTGCACTAATACTTGAATGAATCTGTATTCAAGTATAAAATAATGACGAGTTAAGACATGTATTAATCATGAATTAAGACAAAGAGAATCCTTGTGTGAAATAATGACCACCTTTCACTAAAACACCAAAAACTCTTCTCAATCTATGCTGTAGCCTACAAGATCGGGCCGACTGCTAAAAGTACAGTCTCTTAAAAAGTTCTGTAATTCAGAAGCTCCAAAAAAAAAGCTTTTATTTTCAAACACATTCATTTCACAGATAATGAAAGAAACCATACATTATCTGGCTATTATCAAACCGTTTGTAGTCACATGATTATAATACTCTATAGGTTAAGTGTTTTTAAAACTCAGAGGCAATTACTACTGTGACCCTGAAATTTGAAAAAGCCAGATGGCGTCATACTAACTGCTCCCGAAAGCTTTTAGTTTTGGTTGCTGTGAACATTTAAAAGCACGGATTTCCGTAGCTGGTCATGTCTAAGAAAGCAATTGAAGAAACATGTTCTCTTTTCACTCAGAAGCCTGACAATGCTATTTTCTTTGCTGCAGTCTGGCATCTACCTTTCTTCAGGACATTGGCAGAGCATAATAAGGGAAAAACTGTCACACACACACACACACACACACACACACACACACACACACACACACACACACACACACACACACACACACACACACACACACACACAGTTAGAGTTCAAGGCTGTCACTCACCTCCCCGTTGCAGAAGCAGTAAATGATGGATACAAAAAATCCCTTAAATAGAACAGAAAACACTTTTAGGGATATTAGAGACTGCATTTTCCTGACCATTTACATTTACATTTACAGCATTTGGCAGACGCCCTTATCCTTATAGACATTCTGTACAGAAGTGCTTGTCTCTATCATTGGATACATTACTCTGGTTCACTAAGTTACATACTTAAGATACCATGAGTTTAATACATGTTTTTAATTTATTTTTTTAATGCAACAAACAGGGAAAAAAGTGCTAGTTGAAGTGTTTCATGAATAAGTAGGTCTTCAACCGCCGCTTGAAAATAGGGGACGTTCATTCCACCACCTTGGTGCCAGAACAGAAAAGAGTCTTGTAGTATACTTACCTCTTACCCTGAGAGACGGTGGAACCAGTCGAGCAGTGCTGGTAGATTGGAGGGTGCAGTGTGAGGAGTGATGAGGGCTATGATGTAAGAGGGCCAGCATCAAAGTTTTGAATCTGATGCGTGCAGCTACCGGAAGCCAGTGGAGGGATCGCAACAGCGGGGTGGTATGCGAGAACTTAGGCAGGTTGAAAACAAGCAGTGAAGCTGCATTTTGGATCATTTGCAGAGGATGGATTGTGTTCATATGGTACACCTGTCAGCAGTGCATTGCAGTAATCCAGTCTTGAAATGACAAGCGACTGAACAAGTACCTGAGCAGCCTGTGTGGACAAAAATGGCCGAATTCTTCTAATGTTGTTGTAGAGAAGGAACCGACATGAACGAGTCACATTAGCAACATGAGAGGATAAAGACAGTTGATTGTCCATGGATACCCCAAGGTTGCGAGCTGTGGCTGAAGGGGAGAGCAGATCGATTTGCAGGGATATAGCAAGGTCATGACCTGGGGATGAATCACCTGGGATGATCAGCAGTTCAGTTTTGATAGGATCCCCACACACACCTGACTCAGAACTCAGAGTTCTGAATCAAGTATACTGCACTTTAGAAATATAAAGGAAAATTCCATATTCACAAGCATATACAAAAATCATTTGTATTTCTATGAAAAAAAAAAACATCCTCTAAATATGAAAAGCTGAAACAATGCCACAGAGTGTATTAATTGAGATTCATATGTTTATGAGATAAACATATGTTTGTTATATCTTGCATAGTACAAAGTCAAATGTCTGAAAATTCAAAGAGGATATATACATGCGAGGTATATGGGGAAGGGAGTCGTCAATCACAGACTGAGCATATGTTTCCCCAATGTTTCAAATATATTAATGATTATAATAACAGTGGCAAATTTTGCTTGTGAATTTGAGTTGTATTTAACTAAAACAGTAACTAGACATGCCCCTCCCCTTACCCATTCAATATATATCTCTTGTGTTAAGTACCAAAATCAATGACCGTCTTAAGACCATCTCACCAGACTTATTTATGTGTGGTATATTGAATTGTTGGATTATTTGAGGATCTGTTTTTACCTGAAAAGAGTTGAAGAATAGCTCAAAGTACATGCGAAGCTCCCAGCCCAGACCAGTAAAAGTGTGTGGCATCCCAACAAACACAATGTAATGCACACCAAACACCAGCACCAACACCAGTGTGGACTTTGCCAGTTTCCTGCACAGAGAGAGAGAGAGAGAGAGAGAGAGAGAGAGAGAGAGAGAGAGAGAGAGAGAGAGAGAGAGAGAGAGAGAGAGAGAGAGAGAGTGAAGCCATGTTATCCTGTTCATTGTTGAGGTGGATCTGGGGTCTATCCTTGGAGTAGACCACTGGATAGGAAACCAGTCCATCTCTAAACTATTCACACCCATGGACAAATTAGTGTGGCCAGTCCACCACCAGCAAGAGGAGGGAGAAAACTGGAGAACCTGGAGGAAGTCTTGTGGACATGGCTAGAACATAAAGAAGAAACTCCACATATCGTAACCTTAGCTCAGGTCCAAACTGAGGACCTTGGAGTTGTAAGTTGGCAAAATTTTATAATATTACCAGTTTACTATTAATAAATATAATGTTTCTTACAGTCTAATGTTTTTACCATTTAGCATTAAAACAGCACAAAGAGACTTTGGGCTTTGAAGAAACCTTTGATTTAAAAGCCTTTCATTAATCTTCTGTAGTTCTTCCTGCATTGACGTGCCCTGCATATGTTAATATCTTTGAAATAATACACACACACACTCCGTCTTAACAATTAATATGTGGAAGTTCCAAATAATGCGATTAACACTTCTTTCACTATGTAATCCTCAGTATTGTAACTGAATGCATGTATCCTTTAAAACATGTCCTTACTTCTTATTTAAAATATACAGACAAAAAAAAACGTCCTATTGGGACCTAAGCACAGGATGGGGACAACTTTATGCTCTGCAATAATATGCAATGCCTAGTTAATTCTCTGGAATTTGTCAGGTTCAGGCTTTAGAATGGTGGATGCAGGGTTTTGAATCTTGAAGCCATCATAGCGAAAACATGTTTGCATGGCAATCCAGTTATGTTCCAACACCCCCCAAAACACCTACTGTACCAGCCTCGCCTTAACCTCATGTACTGTTGCCTCAGTGACCCTGATTATTCCCAGTATTTCCCACCATCAACAGTCTAACAGAGCACACGCCTGAAGGGTGGTACTGTACCTGTCACTGGGAGGCTTTACATCCTGGAATGGCTACCTCAGATCGGATGAGTGTGAAGACATTGGCGCAGACATCCAGTAAAGTCTGCAAAAACAGAGACTGCAGACACATTTGGTCTGTCTCAAGAGGATACCCAGATACTGCATAAAGTTTTAGTAGCAGCATAAAAAATGATGGACTATCACTGTAAACCATCTTCACATGGGAAGCAGAGCACATCTTGGAAAGTACAGTAACAGGTTTGTTCAGTCATATTTTCACCGGAGTGATATTATCTGCAGAAAAGCTTGTACAAAACATAAGAGGTTTGTAGATTCTAGGATGCTCGGGAGTTGTATTTGGGCTTTATTTCACAAATGGGGTGTTTAAGCCGAAAATTTACTTAATGTTCACTCATTTGTTGTAAAACCAAAGCATAACACATGTATTATTAAACTGTAGCTATGCAATCAAATTTGTAATCACAAGGTCAATTAAACACTAATTACATTATGACATGAACGATTTTGTATGAGTTTGATGGCTTGCGCGTTCCAGCTTTTTCTTTCATCCAGAGAGGAATATTTCCTTTGGTATGTATAATTTTGCTGTATTGCATTTTCTGTGTGTTGTCACCATTTGTGGTGTTCATGTTTTTCTAATGTTCTTTAAAATGGATGAATTTACTATAATATGATTGGCAGAAATTGGCAGAATTTACTGTAATATGATTAAACGTTCTTGTCTGAGGGCTATGGTAACTTTTAATAGGACCCTCCTAGGGCTAAAGTTCCAAAGTACTACATCAACACAACATACTTCTTGGACATTAATCCAATGGCAGGTTTAAAAGCATTCCACCAGAGATGTTCAGCACGAATCTGCTGTGTCTCATTAAGAGGTGCCTTAGGGTTCGCAAAAAAAAAAAAAGGTTCTATTTGGTACCGCTTGGAGAGCGATGAACATTTTATATTCAAACTCTTACAGAATTCACAGAATGTGTAACATTAAATCAGTGACATTACAGTTTACATCCTTTAATAAGAGGGATGGGATTTTATTAGCAGTCTTAGAAAAAATATAGAAAAAAGGTTCTAGAAAGAACCAAAACAGTTTTTTTACAGTGATGCTGTAGAAGCATTTTTGATTCCCCCCAAAAAAGTAATATTTAAATACATTTGTTACAATATTTTCTCATATTCAGTGATATTTATATTAGATTAGATTAGATTAGATTAGATTAGATTAGATTCAACTTTATTGGCATTGTGCAAGGTACATGTACAGAGCCAATGAAATGCAGTTAGCATCTAACCCGAAGTGCATAGATAGCTTATTTACAGTGGCAGTGTAATAAATAAGGGTATGAGGTTATACAGAAGTGTAGTAATATGTACATGTAACTGAATAAGGGTAAATATAGTGTGGTTTTTATATAAGTATGATACAGTATGAAGTGGTATGACAGATATAGCCGTACAAAAGGAATGTCATTATGGTGTCTATACAAGTCTACAGTATATGGTGTGAAGATGTCTTTAGATTTATGTAAAGAGACTTTTCTTTTAGAGAACTATGGTATTTTATATATTTAACACTCAGGTTTTAGATGTTCTTTGTGCTGGCCAATGAATGACGAGTTGCGGTATTCTGTGCAGCCTCGAGGCAACACACTAGATTAAAGGAATGCTTTTGAATTCAGTAAAGAAGGTGCTCTAAGGTGTCATTCGCATAAACCTGGCCTGAAGTTATTTCACATAACGGTGAGCAAAGGTGAAAAGTTCCTTTCCACATCACAATTCAGATGTGTGTGTGTGTGTTGGTGTCCTCACTTTCAAAGAAATGTCTTTCTCACCCCTACGCTGTTTCTAAAGCAATACTTCGGGAAATAACACGAGCTACTGTAGGTCAGCTCCAATTTTAGCCGAATGTCCCTCAGGAAACTGGAGAATATATACAGATCAGAGGTCACAAAACAAGTAGGTTTTTAGTATTGCATCATTATATAATAAAACTAAGGTTTCGATGCTCTTAAACAATAGTGAATTATCGTACTAGTGCTTTTTTTTTACTGCTTTAACACAGAAATTGGGTTTGATGTGTTATCTGCTTAAACGAAATTCTGTCAATAGGACTTTCATTTCTAACAGCATTTACTAGCTTGAATGCTGTGCTTCATTTTTCTGCAGGTGTAAATGATAATGGAAATTTCTTCTGCTGTTTTCAGCTAAAAAAATCTGAAGCTCAGATTGATTTTGATAACGTAAACTGTCTTATGCTAGGAGACAATGAGCAATTTAGTAACTGAGACAACTGAAAGTACATCTTGATTCATTTTGACTATAGTCATTTATACCCTTAATACAAAGATACTACCATTTACAGCAGTTAAAAACCTATCTTATGACAATATATCTCAGAACCTCTGTCATCCCCCCCCCACCCCATCTCTCTCACTCTCTCTTGCTCGCTCGCCTACAGGGTAAGATAATCCCTACTGAGCTCAGTGAAGCACAGTGGTGGTACCTTCATGCAGTGGGGGTAGTTTTTAGCAGTCAAATCTACGTTTGAAAGAAAAAGAAACAGATTGATGTACAAATACCTTCTTAGTGAGGACCTTATTCGTGAGGCAAGACGAATATTTTTCAGTAAAAAATGTTTGATATTGTAAGCTTTTTTTTTGATAAATTAACTTGTTTATTTCTTTTAAACTAATAGCAGGTGAAGACAAACGTTATTACTTTCTATGATATCTGTACTCAGGTTCCATGCCGATGAATCAAAGAGGGATTTGGTTGAATGTGCGATTATAACCAAATTTGTGCGAAATGTAAAATTGCAAAATTGCAAATACGTTTTCGACACGTACTTGTTCACACGCACAGCAGCTGCATGGGGCATGAACGTTAACATACTTCCTCTAATCTACACGAACGCCTACATCCACTTACGCGACATCACAAGATAAACTGTTCTTGAAGAACCCTATTAATTTCCTTGCTCTAAATAGAAATGAGCTCACAGGAATCTGCAATTAGCAAGAGTAACACTGAGACGAAAGCGAGACGTATAGCCTCTCCCAGATAAGACAGCACGACCAATTACGTTGTCATAAACCTGCCGGCTGTGAATCTGCAGTGATGGTGGAAAGTCCCGACAGTTCACTAGGATGTGTTTTAACCTGCAGTAGAGGATGCTGACGAGACAGGTTGCTTTAAATATACTTGAAATCTGGAAGATTCGGGCCATAATTTTAAATTTTTGGAAATGTGTGGAAAATAAATAAATAAATAAACAACATGCAAAAAACGACTTGATCTAATTTAAATAAGAGTACCAGAAGGCAGGTGAGTCTTTGACATGATTTTCAGAATATTAATATTACACTATAGAATATAATATTACTATTAAATCCGTTCCATTTTTAACTAGGCATAATGCTATCAGTTTAAAGTATAATATACACTGGAGATCCAAATTGCTAAGTGCACTCAGCAATTGTCTTCAGTTCAACACAAAGGCTTTCATTACTGGTGACCTATTCGGCAGCAAATAAAGTAAACTCTAAGTAGAATCTTAGAACGAAATAATATGATAACGAAATTCTGAAATTGGTAGTATTTGGTACATGCCCTATCAAGTGCGTTCAAATCCATTGGCAGGTCATCCAAATGTTAATATCACAAATTTGCTTGATTTGAAACAAATATTGAATAGTCAAGATGTTAGACTTCTCCTGTTTTTATTGTTTGTTTGTTTTTTTAATTAAACAGAAAAGCTCAGATTGTCACTGTGGTCTCAGTCTTTTGGATACTGCTGTATATGAGGAATAAAACACTTGTGAATATGCCGTTATAACAAAAGAATCAATGATTGTGTGGAACACTAACACCACACTTTGTATTCTTTATACAGTCTCATTTGCACCAGGGAGTTATTACTCATCTCACGATCTCTCAGCTCATCAATCCAGTAAATGACCTTTATTGAAGTTTGTGCTGTCAAACAAAGTACAGTTTTTTCCCCACCTTGATTGTTTGCAAATGTGAGGAGCTTCAAAACCTTAACAAGGGAAGACAAAGTCTTTTTTTAACAGAAGGTCAAACCATTTCTGTATGAGACCTGATGTTTTTGAAGACTGGGAAGAGATCAGTTTTTTAATTTTTTTATTTAATATTCTTCAAGGTAAATATGGCGGCATGGCAGTAACACGCAGCGGCTAGTCTGAATCTAATATGTTGTTATTTACATTCTTAGCCTTGTTCATATATATGACCACCATAAGAACAGCAAGGGCCCAACTGTCCCAGACCATCAGAAGATCAAAGTGCTCACATGCCCAGACAATCTACAGCCACTTCCAGTTTGCGTTTGCTTTGCAAGACCCAGTTACCTTCACTGGACCACCTCCAGTTTGCATATAGTCCAAACCACGCCACGAACTATGCCATTAGCACAACCATTCATATAGCCCTCATCCCACCTGGACAATAAAGACATTTGCATAGGAATGCTGTTCATAGACTTCAATTCAGCATTCAACACGAACATCCCTCAGCACCTGATTGAAAAGCTGAGCCTGCTGGGACTGAACACCTCCCTCTGCAATGGGATCCTGGACTTCCTGACTGAAACGGGAACATCTTCTTCAGCACCACCACACTGAGCACTGGAACCCCTCAGGGCTGTGTGCCCAGCCAACTGCTGTTCACTTTGCTGACTCCTGACTGTGTAGCAATGCTCAAAAGTGATGGGATTCATCAGCAAGAATGACAAGTCAGCATACAGAGAGGAGGTGAAACAGCTAACTGCCTGGTGTAGAGCCAACAACCTGCATGTTGATAAAACTAAAGAGATGGTTGTTGACTTCAGGAGAGCACAGAGTGACCACTTTCGCTGAACATTGATGGATCATCTGCAGAGATCATCAAGTGCACCAAATTTCTTTGTGTTTATATAGTGGAGAACTTCACCTGGTCACTCAACCCCAGTCCAGCAGTGTCTGTACTTCTAACGAAGGCTGAGGAAGCCCATCTCCCTCCCCCATTCTGACTACATTTTACAGAGGGAGAAGCTGCATCACTGTCTGGTATGGGAATTGCAATATCTTGGATTGCAAGACCCTGCAGCAGATAGTGAGGACAGCTGAGAAGATTATTGGAGTCTCTCTTCCCTCTATCATGGACATTTACAACACATGCCTCATCCGCAAAGCCAACAGCATTGTGGATGACCCCACAAACCCCTCACACACAATACTCTTCTCTATACGTATATGCTATATATCATCGCTGTCGGGCGGAATCCTCGTATCTCCAAAACCATTATTTTTCAGGAAATTAAAAAAAACGTCTTATTTTTTTGTTATTAAACATTGTATCGTTAAAGTTGTTATTATACCTTATATTGCTATCATATACTGTTGTGTACCAACATTAACACAACATTTTCCCAAAGTCATGTTTTATCAGAGATACAAGCTTTATGACTTGGGAGCAGGGAGATGCGAGATTATGCTGTCATTGATAAGAATGGAACGGACACGGACGTTGCTGCTGCTAGCAGTGTTCAATAAAGTTTGCGGTCATGTTGAGCCTTTTGACAAGAGACAAGGCTTCAATAGTTAACCAAAGCTACCTCAGTAGACATGTTGATTCGTTGTGACTCTTAATCTTGAGGAGAAATATGCCGCGAAGCTCTCCCACGGAGTGAAAAAGAGGTGGAGTCACAAGATTTCTCAGACAGTTGAAGCATCCAATGGAGGTAAGAGATTTGCGCTCAAGCTATTTTCCAGACTTTAGATTGGTTAATAACTTGTACGATGACAATAACATGACAATAAATGTTTCTTGATTTCTTAAGCTCTCTAATTTGAGATGAGTTTGTGCCCATTATAGCCTCAGATTCCTGTTCTTGACTGATAGGTGTGAAACCTGACGTGGTCTCCTGCTGTTGTATCTCAATCACTCTTTATAACCATGGTGAGCAGAAAAGCATTTCTGCATGCACAAAACATTAAACCTTGAAGTGGATGAGTTCCTGCCAGTTCAGACCGGTCTGGTAATTCTCCTTAATCTTTCTCCACAACGAGGTGTTTCTGCGCTCCCAGGAGAACAACAGCTTCTGAAATACTCAAGCCAACCCATCTGGCACCAACAACAGACTTTTTACTCATTCTGTTGTTTGATGTGATCATGATTTGATCTTCATGACCTCTATTTGCTGCACTATTGATTCAATACAAATCAACACTTTTTTTTTCCTAGGATGAATCATTTCTATTCTGACCCAACTCCAGATATCAACCCAAAAGAATCTCTGTAGATTTAGGCAACATTCTCCTCCACCATCATCAAGCTACAGACTGAGGGAATAATTTGGATGTCTTTTTTTTATTTACCTGTATTGCTTGCGAGTGTCGTATCTGCCGGCGTTCGTCTCTCGGATCTTGGTGGCCAGGACTCGCACGATATTCACAAACAGAATAAAATTGAGCTGTAAGGAAAACACACCGACCATTTTTAGGAGCTATGCACTTTATTTGACAGGTCTGTTTTTTCCTTATACGCACAGTACACAAAAAATTCCAGGAAAATAACTAGCTGTCAGAACACCTGAGCCATTAATTCTACATTATTATCAGACTATTTTCAGGCCTATTTCTATGCAGCTTCATGTGATGCTGGATGTATAGTTCATACACATATTCCTGTAATTTTACCAGATATTCTGTTTGTTTGTTCACCATTCTATACCATTTATTAAGTTTTTATGTCTGGCTTTCAACATTAGATGTGGGAATGGCTCACGGCATCCAGATTGCATAAAATTGAACAAAAAGCCAGGTTTCTGGACCAACATCCTCACGTCCATTATTAAAAAAGTGCCTGTCCAAATTTCTGTCTTGGGGGCCTTTTATTACGAACACAAAGCTAAAATTTTCCCTTAAGCATGGTAAAAAAATCGGAGGCTACCCTGCTTCGGTAATTAGTTAATTATCAAGATATTAAAGATTGTGTGTGTGTGAGAGTGAAACCATTTGGAATTCTTTTTGCTGTTGTTGCAATTCTGAAAATCACAACTAAGTACTTCCAAAGTCATTAAATGCATTATTGAGAACATATGCTGTGGTTCTTATACATTTAGTTGAATGGTTGATTTTCATCCAGCCCTCAATAGCTTATTAACAATATGGCTATAAATAACGGCCCTAATATGGTCTATGGACAGAAGGTTCCTGAATCAGTAATAAGCTTTATGGCTCTAATCAGCGCTTATAGGTCAATTCATTCTTTACTTACTCCAATTGCTGTCAGAATAGGGATCTGATAAATCCACTTAATATTGCCTGCGCTCAGTTCCCAGCACCTGCAAGAAGAAAATAGAGTAAACAATATAAGGAGAAAGTTTCCATCCAAAATAAAGAGGCTAATTTGCTGCTGATAATAATTTCACTGGATTGTGTGAGAGCTCTGTGTGTATCTTTTTTTTGCAAGGTTGCAGGGTTCATATCCATACTGGCGGTCAGGGGGCTAGAGATAATTAGTCCTCACCGTGCGTCTGCTAAAACAGCCCTGACGACGGCCCAAGCCGAGACAAAGAGAGCAGGAACACCTATAGAAACACATACAAAACATCCTTATCAGTCACACATGTACACACTTAACATAAGCCGAATACTAGTTAATACTACTTCCTGTAATGTTTATTCGCTGCATAAACACGCTTCTCACTTGCCACTTACCCAAGTTCTGAGCTGGGTTTACTGTATTATACTGTTAGTTAGTTTGTTTAGTGTATATATATAATGTATATACTGTGTATATATATATATATATATATATATATATATATATATATATATATATATATATATATATGGATTTTTTTTTACAGCAAAACATCTGCTAGATTAGCCTTAAACCAGGCTGGGCAAAGATCTTTCTGGATCCAGAATAAAGTAGACTCTGGTGTCAAGGCTACAAATTCTAAACATTTGGTGAGGGAAAAAAAGCCTTCATGCCTTAACTGAAGAAAAGCAGGGTATCAGGTTTAGAAACCAGGCTAAACGAGCAAATTGCAGAACATGCCAGAGAATTTTAGCGGACATGATATAAGTGCGAGTGTCAGAGCTTTAATCTTCTACAAATGATTCGGAGATGCTGGAAATTGAGGCCAAACACAGACCGTTCATGCAGGAGAGAAACACTCACAAGCTTGATCTCAAACCGTAAGGCAAGTATGAGCTCACTGACATGCACCTGCACACATAGGCATCATGTATAAGGAATTAAGAAAAGTAAAGTTAAGAGTCGCCTGAAAAAAAAAAGAAATCTGTGGCTTCACTGTTGCACATTTCCTATTTTTTGTCTACTCATACAAAATATCTATATCATAAAAAAACATATCATCATAAGAAAAATCTCTATTTTAATATAAATGCTTAAAAAAAAAAGCAGACGCTCCACATAATGTTAACAGAAAAAAAAATGTAATTGAATTGTTGAATGTTTGAACTCTGAACCACAGGGAACCTACACAGAACCCCAAAGAAGCTTTTTTTTTATGTTTGTTCGTTTAATAAAAGTAGCAGTGTTGTGTGTTTTAATGTATTTTTTTAATGTAACAATTTTGTGTATTGTGTAATGTATGTGTGTGTGTGGAGTTTGCATGTTCTCCCCGTGCCTCGGGGGTTTCCTCCGGGTACTCCGGTTTCCTCCCCCCGGTCCAAAGACATGCATGGTAGGTTGAATGGCATCTCTGGAAAATTGTCCGTAGTGTGTGAGTGTTTGAGTGTGTGAGTGAATGAGTGTGTGTGCCCTGTGATGGGTTGGCACTCTGTCCAGTGTGTATCTTGCCTTGATGCCCGATGACGCCTGAGATAGGCACAGGCTCCCTGTGAGTGAGTGAGTGAGTGAGTGAGTGAGTGAGTGAGTGAGTGAGTGAGTGAGTGAGTGAGAGAGTGTAATGTATTACAATGTATGGAATTATCTATTTAACTGATTTGTATTTTTAATAATCCTTTATATATTGGAATTTACCGCTCAAAATTTATTCTACAGTAATCTTTCAACACATACATGTTACATAACAGTCGATCCGAGGTGGCATTGTTAATGGTTCCACAACTACGCAACCGTTCACATGCTTTGCATACAGGCATTCGGTAGCGATGCTAAAAAAATCCATTCCTTTGAATGCTGCACTTCAAAGCTATCAGAGGTGCTGCTGCACATCAAACAGAAACGAGGGATAAATGAGAAATCATAAGGGGCTGTCAACAATGAGAGCAAACAGGCAAGATGTAGGAGTGAAAGCACGGGAAAAGGACAAAATGAGATGTTCTGGACAGGATTAATGACGCATGACATGTAGCAAGAAGAATCATTTTAAAAAGTGTGGGTTAATGATAATAGTGACTGAAAAAATGACAGGAAAAAGAGAAAGCATGCACAAAGCATGGGGGAAAGCATGCACAAAGCCCACAGACTGAGACAGGAAATTACTTTTAAACTGATATCTTTAACATGTATTGTGTGCATGTGAGGAGAGGAGAAATAAAAATCGAGTCTAAGAATAAAATGAAAGAAAATGATAGAGTAGATGTGTGAAAGGGCCTCAAACTTAATTCCTGACTTCACAAATATGCTCATTTGTGAATATGTTCAGTGTGTTTTAGGCACAGTCACATCCTGCATAGAATACTCTTAAGGAGTCTTACAGAAAAAAACAAAACACAAATCGATGAACACAATTTGTTTAGTAATTACTTTTAAGATATTAAAGAAAGAAAAAACACAGATGGATTGATGGGACATTCACACTGAGATAACGCCCAGGCAGAGGAACAATTCACACTTTTAATTTAGATGTGCTAATTTATTGCTTACCTTCTGACACTGCTGAGCTATTTTAGATAAAACTGAACATGCAAGATGAAACTTCATGCAAGTTTGTGCCATAGCAAGGGGGGAAAACGTGACTCTGAAAAGTGTTGGATATCAGTAACAAGTGGTCACATGCTGTTTTTATTCAGTTGTGGTTGTTGACCATGCTGAAATATGTACAGCATGAAACATCAGGTTGTAAAAAGCCAGGGTTGCTTGTTAACCCAGGATAAAATATGATCAGTGTGAGAGGTCAAATAAAATAACCCAGGATTCCATTTACCTGGAGTATAGATGACCCCAGGGGTAACTATTTCAGGTGTGGAAAAAAAACTCTACACACTCACCCCATCCTATAAGTGTGAAGCCCCAGAGGTACTTGGAGTCAGAAAAGAAGGCCATGAAAATAAGGCTGTGTAAGTAAAGTCCCTCCACCAGGATCCAGTAGTAGTTTGTAGCCAGAAAGTAGATAAACAGCAGCACAGTGATCTTACAACCAACCTGCAAAAAGACACCAATTTAGAATCCCAGCAGAAACGAACACTCAGAAGAACGAATCACAATTCATAGATTGGTTCATTCACAGCAGCAACATATAAACTTACATACTGAGTATTGTCCAGAGGGCTAATAGAAACCACATTGATGTTGTCCATGAGGACCGCGTCATACTGCTGCATGCCGCCGTTGGAATCCACCACCAGGTCCTTCACAAAAATGCTGACGGCACGCAGCATGAAGGACACAAACAGGTGCATGTGAATATAATTTCTGGTGCAGTGAAGACGTCTGCGAAGAGAATAAACGACATACTTTTACAATACTGTACTACCTGAGAATCGGGTGGTTCAGCTCATGTGGATTCTGAGACACATTGCACAGAGGTGGATCAAGGACTTGCTTTCAATGGCAAAACCTGGGTCCATCTTTTCAGGGAAAGTTTATTTATTTATTTATTTATTTATTTATTTATTTATTTATTTATTTATTTATTTATTTATTTATTTATTTAATTTTTACCACAATTTTTTTTTATAAATACATCACATATAATAAACAGTCTGGTCCAAACTCCATCACACAGATTTGTCATCTGTTTGTGATTTGAAACACTGAAACACATGCAAATTGGATTGGATTTGAATTCTTAGTAGTACAATCAATGGAAAAATGTTGCATGGATATACAGAGGGGTGCCAAATTAAAGGGAAAATCAACAAACATAAAGAGGGTAAATAAAGTATCAGGCCACCCTCGCTACAGCTCCTCAGATTCATCACTGATCAGATTTGTTACTTTTCTTTTTTAAAGATATTCCTTCAGAGTATGTTATTGAGCATAGATAATGGATAATGGATAATGGAGCAAAGATAATGGGGTGTAACATGTTACTCCAAAATCTCAAAAGTGTGACGACATGGCAGATGATTTAAGCCACTGTACCCTGAAACATACAGATAGGATCAAACTGAAAGACATCACTTTCACCAAAATAGAAATAATTATCATAGAACAAAGATGCTCATTGAGAATAATACTGATTTGCGGTGATTTATTGCTTCTGGAGGTTTACTCCAAAACAGAGCATGACAAAACGGCAGTGTGAAAGTTGCCATGCTTGTGAATGTGAACGCAGTTTGTACTTGGGTCTGAGCTTGTTCAGGAAGTAAAGTAACCACAACACACTTTACAGCAATGTCCAACAATTTTGGTAACTTTACAGGAACTAAGCAGGAACCAATGAATAGTCCTCAAATAACATTACTTTTAAGTTTTAGTTAACATTTACAGCATTTAGCAGATGCCCTTTTTTTATACAATTGTGGGTTAAGGGCCTTTCCCAGGGGCCCAGCAGTGGCAGCTTGGTGGACGTAGGAATCAAACTCACAACCTTCCGCTTTGTAGCCCAACACCTTAACCACTAGGCTACCACATCCCCTAGTTAATGCACTTTAGTGTACAGAATGACTATGGTGATTCTACTGGGAACATTAATTCCCAGTAGAAGATCTCCAGTAGTGTGGAGGATTACCTTTCTTACTGTAGAACTGCTACCTTAATATAGCTACAGTACTTCCAAAACCTGCTGTGTGTGTATGGAGTATGCATGTTTTTCCTGTAAATGAAGAGGTTTCCTCTGGGTTCTCGGGTTTTCTCCCCAATCCAAAGGCATGTTGTAGGTGAATTGGTGTCTATAGTGTGTGCAATTGTGCCCTTAGATAGACTGGCATCAATTCCAGAGTTTACCCTGCCTTCTGCCCCAAGTCTCCTAGAAAGGGCTTAAGGTTCCCCACAACCCAGTAGGATAAGCAGTGTAAGAAATGGTAGGTTGCATGGAAAACCTTATTGTCTTTGATAGCCTAGTGGCCATATAAGGCACCACGTAGGTTCTAATAAATAGATATACTGAAATGCAGTAGCAATGAGGTAGTCAAAATACAGGTTTTTATGTTGTCTAAAGTAAATAATAAACTTGACATTACTTTCGTATGATTTTTTTTTTTTTCTAAAGTGAGGTGAGGTGACGTGACATACGGCTAAGTACGGTGACCCATACTCCGAATTCATTCTATGCATTTGACCCATCCAAAGTGCACACACACAGCAGTGAACACACACACACCGTGAACACACTCCCGGAGCAGTGGGCAGCCATTTATGCTTCGGCACCCAGGGAGCAGTTGGGGGGTTCGGTGCCTTGCTCAAGGGCACCTCAGTCGTGGTATTGCATGACTTCCCCCCATTTTTTTTAATCGTCTGTGTTTTATGTAATACATTTAAATGTTAATGTCTTTTCAGTTTATTTTATAACTTATAAGATTTAAATTAACTCATCATCCGATGTGTATGAACCACTTTAATGTTCTTTGTATGTATTTTTACTATATTTACTCATAACTGGGTTAAGTGTTAATATATTGTTCTGCCATAGTTAAAGAAGATGTGGAGAAGTATTGTAAAGATTTTTGTAGATCTGACTGACCACATAAAGTGAACTCCTACATACATACTGACTGAACACTTAACTCGTAGTTCTTAGTACTTAACAGATATAATGTGTTAATGGAGAACTACTCATTTGTTCTTATGTAGTGCCTTAGGTAGTTACCACAGGGTAAAAAAGCCACCAGGTTTCTGTTAATTTGTAATCTATCTGAAATGACAAATAGCGTCAAAGATAATAAAGGATAGAAACAAAACCAAGTAATAAATCCTATAATTATAGATCTATAGTTTTCTGGTCTGCCCTTTGGGACACCTCTTGGGCAAAGACTACCTGAAGTCAGAAACCTTTAGTCATAGTCACGACCAGACGCTGGTAATGTTCCATCAGGCAGAGATTTATAGTACATTGCATTTCTGGCATTTAGCAGGCACCCTTATCCAGAGAGACTTACATTTTTATTTCAATTTATACGACCGAGCAATTGAAGGCAACACCTTACCCACTACGCTATCACACACCTTCACTATCTTCCCAGTATATTGGATTCAGTTAAAGTAAAATTAGGATACAGGTCATGTGATTTCTTGGCCATTGCTTAAAAATTCCACAGCTTTTGGTTGCTGTAAAAGTATGCCTTGGTTTATTGTCTATTTGCACTATGAAACATCTTCCAATGAGTTTTGAAACGTTTGGGTGAACCATTGCAGGTAGTATTGGCTATTATACCTCAGGATTCATCTTGCTGCCTTTGTAATCAGTCATACCAATGAATCCAGCTGAACCAGTACCATAAGATGATGTGTTGTTACTTGGGATCATGAGTAGTTCCTTCTCCATACATTTCTCCACCCATAATTCTTATACATGTTGAACAATGGCTTACCTGTCCATAGTGAATTGTTCTACATCTGTAAAGGCTTTTTAAGCTGTTTTTTGCAAACAAAAAATACCTCTGGTGAAGTCTTATCTTATGATTGCTGACTGGTACAGATGCATCTTGGTCTGGCCAAATTTACATTCATGTTCTGTCATCTCACAGTAGTTTTTTGTGGTCCTCTGGATGGTCTGGTTTTCCTGAGCTCACTAGAGTGTTTTTAATGTTTCTAAGAATATAGCACATAGTGTTTTTGCTACATCTATCATGGATGTAAATATTCATACTCCCTTATTGACAGTCACATATGCTCCAATGCATGATATCAAAATTGACTTACCGAAATATTTTTAAACAGAGTACAAGTCGTTGTTCTATGCTGTATAAGGTGCGTATTCGTAACAAAGTAATCATCACTGAACATTTGAAGACTTCTCCAGGAAAGATTTAGTGTTAAGTCTGTAATGAAACCAGGAATGACCCTGACCTGTTAGTTCCTCAGGAGCTCTTGGTTGCACAATTCCACTTCAGTATAAACTGTTGTAGAAAAGACGTTATTTATATTTACATTGTTTAGTGTCCAGTGTCACCCAAATGAGGATGAGGTTCACTTCTAAGTACGAACACAAAGAAACTTAGCTGGACCACCTCCACAAGGATGGCGTTTGTAACGTACAATACAAATCGTAATGCACGTGACAAAATGACAAGACACGACATGACGAACAGTGGCACAAACGGTTGCTGTGATGTTGGACACCATGTTATGGATGGAGGACTAAAATTCAAGGAGCAAGGGCAGGACAAATGGCAATACAGCCATTCCGACGAGTAGTACCTGAAGTAGCCGATGATAAAAATGGCTACCAGCAAGGAGCTGAAGGATACAGCGTAGCCAACAGTGTACATGATGTGCAGTCTCTCAAAAAAGTCCCTCTGCGAGCATTACGAAAGAAGCAAGACAGAGAGGGTATTTGGAGGTATTTTTATAGCACTTGTTCTACACACCTGTCAGAGTTATGTTTAGTTTCATATGAAATTTCTTTAGTTGCTTCAAAAAAACACTTTAAAAATATCTATTAAAACACAAAAAGAATGAGATTTACCTTGCCTCTTTCCTTGCCTGGTGTCAGGAACCACAGACATTCTGAATAGTTTACCCAGGTTCTGTTCTCCAGCGAGAACCAGGTTCCGTTCATGTCACACTTACGGTATGCATAGCCTACAAGAAAACATGGACAAATATAACTTGGCATACAAAAAACGTTTTGTAAATATAAGCGTATTAATTTGGATTAACCAATTTATGCCTAAAGGCAATAATGTCATGTTTTCCAATGAAGCAACTACGAAATTATTACTTCTATATTACAAGGCAGACAGAAATGAAGTATTTAACCATTTGTGAGAGGAAAGCAACATTTGTACCATTGTGATTGAAGTCATAGATGTATCTGGGGCACGGCACTTTGGTGAGGCTCCCTGAAGAACCTTGAGGCCAGCAAATGAGCCCGTCCCATCCAGGGGCGCATACGTCATCTGTACACACGAGTACGCAAATGTCCATGAGAAATATTATACTGTAAGAGCAATGTACATACATCATTCTTTTGGTATCACAAAACGGAAAAAGCTGGACGTAAAGGAAACGTGACTTCCAGGGTTTGTGTTCCATGTTGAAATAATATGAGGTCAGTGATGGCTGGTGGTGATATTAAATGGGATAGTTGGATATAAATTCTTTTTTCCAGAGACAAAACATGTAATTTGCTCTTGTTGTGTTATGTCCATGTTCAGCATTGAATGTCTTCGTCAAGTCTCACTCCACAGTGGTGTTTAATTTGAAGCTCATCTAAGAGTAGACACTCAGAAATGCTGATTTAAAAAAAAACTACAAATTCTTAAAGCTCTGTTTTTCTCTACAATACTAGGGCGACATTTTCATAGAAAGATTTTTTTTCACAAACAGATGTTTCAAAGTAAATGCTTCTGCTCTTGAACACATTGTGCTTGTTAATAAGGAGTTAATATTTGATCTTCAACCACTGTGTAAGGTTCTCAACAACCATCTCAGCCTAAAAGCCAACAGATTCATGACTCGTTGACTCCTGACTCCGGTGCACTGAGAGGAAAAAGGGTTAAAAATCTAATCTCTAATTTAATTTCTATCAAATCATAGACAATGAATTCATGATCATAGATTTTACCGGGGTAGGACTTTATTAATAATGCCATAGCCTTTAATTCCCATGCTGTCCACACTTATGCTATCGGCTACTTATGCTGAGTACAGTATGTTGTCGATTATCAGCCTTTTAACACTGATGGTCATTCAGCACAGTTGTGCAAGATGAACCCAGCAGAGAGAATATCATTAACCATGGATGCATGTAGATTAGCACCCCAATTGCATAAAAAAAAAACACACAACGACCTTCTTTTTCCAGACACTCAAATGTAGGGTAAGAAGGTCACTGTTGTTAACAGGGATTCCTGATATATACAGTAGATAATATCCTTTCCATCTGGCAATATTTGTAATATGATGATAGAATAAATGATAGAAAATGGAGCCTTTTGTTAATGTCTTTTCGCAGAGGCTTCGTGCTGCTAGCCAATTTTCCTTAGGACACAAAAATCGCCTTTGGATTTCATGTGTTTTTCTTAGCCGTCACAGTGCAGACTTCCTTTCCTATTTATTGTGAAGCACTGACTATTTTTTTTTTTTGTTTTAGTTTTGGAATGAGGAAGGAATTTAGGAATGTTTCCATCATGATTTTTTTGCCTCCAAATTTACAGTAGTCTTTGACAGTAATTCTGAACTTGCGCTCCAGTCTACTTGCAAAAAGCTTATACAGTAGGTCGACGAGTTGTCCAGTTTTTTTTATAAGACTAAAATAAGTTATTAATGTTAATCGATTCCTTCGACATTGCTTTTCAAAGCTGGCAGAGAGAGGAGGGAAAAGGCTTAGCGTATTCTTCATTAATTGACAGGATAAGAGAGATGTCCTCGAATGCTTTGATGAGAGACCACATTAGATTATATGGTGCAGGTTTAATTAAATGTGAAGCTTCAGGATTCTACGTTTGTGCTTTTCTAATGATGCCTTCTATTTTAAATAACTTATACAACAGGTCTGTCTGACTGGCATTCCACAGTGCATCTGATATCTTGACTTACAGTATCACCACAGAACAGTCCAATCGGATCATATATAGTAACAGCACGGCTTGGGAAGTTCTGGCTGTAACCTGAATGATGAGTTTATTTTAATGAGATCGTTCTAAGGCGTTATTGTTTCTATAGTAACGAGTCATACGAGTCAAGGACTTATAAGGTAGAAGATGTTGAGTGTAATTTAAAACTAATAATAAACAGATTTTGAAAAGGTGTTGTGTTGTTTAACCCTTTCTACCAGTACAATGGTGTTCCACTATGCTCCTGAATTATTTTCTGCCCGCAAGTCAGGACCCCCAAAGAATTAAGCCGTGTAGAACTCATCATTGTTGATATGGTGACTTCTTTTTATTAGACCTTTATTTAAAATGAAATTCTAGACTCTAGAAGATTTTCGCTTATGATCGTGATCGTTTTTAATCGTTTATTGCAATTGAGTGAGAATTACATGAGTAAGGACAGAAACTAACTTCTTTTAAACGTTCGACGACATTCTGTCAAATTATACTATAAACCATTAAAATAGGGAACAATTTATATATTTATAAATAAAACATTGTAATCATTGTCAAAGCAATGTGGTAGAAATGGAAACTTTCCATATTTGTCTGTTCTATGAAAATAATCAGAATCTTCACTGATTCTTTTTTTTTTTCAGATATTCAACAAGATTCATTTATGCTCACTAACTTTCTATATGACTATTTTTTGACTTATCTGATTTTGCATGTTCATCTATTTTTACATCTGATTTTCCATGATTCGTGAATCATATCTGAGTTACCACAGTCTGCTCTTCCATGGTATATTATTTCACATCTGATTTCCTACACGATTATTTTATTTTTGTTTATTACGTTACACATGGTGCATGTTTTCCCCATCTGATGGTTCACATGACTCATTTTTCAGATCTGACCTTCAATGTGAACTTTCCACATGATTTATTCATTCTCCCATCCGATGTTCCACAATTAATTTTGCCATATCGTATTTTCCACATGACTCATTTTTACCGCATCTGATTTTCCATGATTACTTTTTTTATGCCTGATTTTTCCACATGATTCATCTGTTTCGGAATCTGATTTTACACATAATTCATTTTTCACATTTTTTTTAATTGACATTTTCCATGATGCATTTATCAAATCTGATTTTTCCAGTCCACTCTTCCATGGTATTGTTCATCTTTTACATTTCTACATGATTGTTTTATCTTCAGATATTTCATTCTACATGCAAATCTTTTCCATTTTCCCCATATCATATTTTCCACATGATGCATTTTTCCCCATATGAATCATTTTTCACATCTGATTTCCTCTGATTTATTTTCTACGGTGTATTCTTTTCGACATAAATGCATCCCTTTCTGATTTTCCACATGATTACACATGATGTTCTTTTTAACACGTGCTTTTCTCACAAGAATATTTATTTTTCGCATGTGATCAGGTTATTCGCACATTTACAGGAGAAATGCATTTGTTCATATTGGTTGTTTATTATTAGAGTCAGAGGTTTGTAATGAACTGCAGCTAATGTAACCCATGATGTATATAGTTCTGTATACATGAGCATTTTGTCATAATCCTGCTGTTCTGAAAACCGAACACTGACTTTGACACAAACAGCGTTATTAAACCTGTGCTTTATTAGAAAAAGAAGATTCCTGTTCATTTTTGCTGAGTCTCCTAATACACATAAATTCTGCATGTTACATCAAGTCCCTATGTAATGGGACAACTGGGAAATTTATCTCCACAGCATTAGCTGTAGTTAATTATCTGATATTGTCTTAACCTGTCTGAGAGTTTTTTAAATCTTAAGCTTCTTTCTATTCCTAATGAAATGCTGGGCTCATTTAACCACGAAGGTTGTGATTGTGGCTGATAACAATCTATTGAATTGCAAACACAACGCCTGTTCTGTTCCTATCTGGGTGGGTAAATGAGCCCAGGATGTATATGTGACATACATTACAGCACTAGTTCCGCTTAGCGTCAATGTCCGTTGTGAAATTCTTTCTTTGTACAGTATGTCCCAACTTGTCCCAAGTAGGCGAAGGGTCAGCAATAATACGCTCAGCCATAATAGGGCTAAGGGTCTTGCTCAAGGGCCCAACAGTATCTTCCAGTTTCAGTGGAATCTACAATTCAGGACATGCCGTTTTTTTTGTTTTGTTTTTTTGCAGCTTTTGTCAATGTTCTGTTTTGTAGTGTTTATTATATAGTTATTAATTTGGGACCAGATCTCTCTGGCACTTGACTGACAATGGGATGAGTTCAAAACACACCTGCGTCATCCAGACATAACTGAACTGTGAAATATGTGTTTGAGGAACGTAGCTTGTTGATTGCAAACCACTCTGCTTGCTGTGATGCTACAGTATGCTGAGAAACACAGTGATGGTGAGAGAAGAGAGAATAACATAGAAAATAGAGATACTGCGATAAATTGTGCAGTGGTTTGAAATGCCTCAACAAGAGCATAGTGTTGCTGGGACTAATGCTGATAATCAAATGCAAAAATTGCTTGTCATTTTCTATGTGATGGACCAAAGAAGAATTCACACTCTCATGAAGTCCATGTGTCCGTGAAGGTTATATAACTGGATCGAGTCATAGAAATGGCCGAGTCACAGAGTCATAGAAATTTCTGGATTTTGTCTAAGCATTTTATCTAAGAGACTGTGGAACAAAAAAAATAATAAAACAGACAGGGATTTACAGTAATTTTATTAAGTTTATTCGCTCTTATTTATGTCACGTAGGTTGCCAATTTAAAGTAGTTGATGTTTTTCTTCTTTTTTTTTACCCGGTCCACCCCTGTTGACTGAATTCCCATTTTACCTTCCTATCAAAATAACACTACAGCGAATGTAAAAAAAAAAAAAAAAAAGACGACGACTTCTGAAAAAGAACAAAGTCAGCATTGACTACCTTCAGGATCATGTTCTGAAATGTTCTGGAGACACTGCAGTTTGATGTCATAGAGCAGAAGAACTTGTTCTTGTGCAGTGAGTCCCACTTCAGGATCCACCACCTGTGGATAAAGGTAAAGAGTCAGGCCCATGCAAGGCAGCTCCAGAATTCTTGTCATTATTCGCTTCAAATAAATTTAAGTCTGAAAGACTTCACTTAAATCCTACTTACACATGTCTTCTATTTGTGAATAGAATTTTCCCTTAAAAATGTACAAAATAAAATAACATTTTTAAGAATGCAAACTTTATTCTTTCACAATTACGTTTTTTTTTAAAGATATAAATATTTACTTGGGCAAATGTCTGTTCCAAACAATTTGGGTTAACAATGAACAAATAAAGCCTCTTAATGTTGATAAAAATGTGGGGTTTTTCCAATCAAATGCCCTCCATCTCAACAAGTTGAATCCTCAGAGTACCTACTTTCACTCTCATCTGCCCCAAAACATCATCATCATCATCATCATCATCATCATCATCATCATTAAGCAAACACTAATTCTTGATTAGACTGACGAGAAACTATCAGAGCTTCTTGAATGCCTTGATGATCACACAGCAGTCACCCAGTCAGCAGCTGCACAGAATGCTTTAAAGGACTGACACTGAACATGTACCAGCTTATTGGATTCAAGCAGCGACATTATGTTTCTGTCTCATTTTGCAGGGATGTGAAATTTATTACCCAGAAAATAATATTTATCATCCTAAACGCTTGGAAAGATCAGGCTATCATGCGCAAAATGTGTATTAATGAGTTTTCACATGGATGCAGAATACAAACAAAATTGAAATCACTTGAAATAAAACCTCATTTATATAATTAATTTTCTTTTCTTTCTTTTTTTTTTGTATATTTGATTTTTTTTACTCAATAACATGCTCAATACTCGCCACGTCTTTATTATTAAGACGTTTTAGTGTCCATCATTATCTTAATCATGGCATGATTTAATCAAATCAGTAATTCTTCAGTATTTGGAGTTGTATCTTAACTTTTTTCCACAAAAAATATTATTATTGTTCTACAATTGGTATTGCGTTAATTAGTCATACCGATGCGTCATGAATATTTAAGGTTTTTGTTTATTAGACTCCAAAGTCTTAACTGCAATCACGCAAATGATTAGGAAATAAAGGGTTATATTTGGATAGGAGGATTTAAAAAAGCATTTCTTTTTATTCACAAACATACTGAGTTATTTATTAGCTAAAGAGATTCGGGTGCTCACCTGCGCCTTGGCCAAACTCCAAAGCAGAACTTGTACACACAGAGCCTTCTGCATGATCCAAATGGTATGGCGAAGAAAAACAAAATCTCAGAGTCCGCTCACATCCAAGTTGTTTTACTTCGTTATGCGAATTAAATGCATCCAGTGTGTGACTGATTTAAACAGCTGAATGCGTTTATCTCTCGTGGTTTAACGGAGGCGCAAAATACAGTCTGATCACGCGTAAAACCTTCTCCAGAGTGAGATACTACAGGATGACGACGCGAGTTTATAGAGCAAGTGACCAGCTTTCCATGGTGATGGGGAGGAAAAATGCTGAAGAAAACAACGAACACTTTTTTTCCACATTGTCCCTCATCCTTGTCTCGTCATTCAGGCGAGTAAAAAGAAAAAAGAACAGCTCCATTTACACCATCCAAGGATGTACATTCACCATTGCGTAAGGTGGCATCAAGAGAAAAAGAGGAAGATGAATGAATAAAGAGAGATAATGGCAGTTGGTCTGATGGTGGTGGTGGTGGTGCTGGTGGTGGTGGAGCGAAGAAAGAGATAAAGTCGATAAGAGATTTTGAGAGTGCGCACTGATTTTTCTTTCTTTTTTCTTTTCTTTTTTTTTTGGACATTGTATCTTGCTCCTCTGAGTGTTCCACGTTCACATAAAAGAGGCAGTAATCATACACTCTTGAAAAAAACAAGCCCTGGGGATAATTTCATAACTACTCAATTTCCACGGATCACTAAATCTCATGTTCTCTGAGCTGATTCAAAACTTTAAATTGGATGCAATGCTGACTGATCTTAGAAGAAAAACAAGTAATCATGCTGTTTACAAAAATATAGATTATTGGCTCAAGTTTTACACTAACACATTTGGCAGACAGATTTATCCCATCACAAGATGTAAGCCTTAATTCCGTAATTAAATTCAATCACATAGTCAGCCTGTTTAAGGTCTCAAGGTAACAAGAACAGAATTTTTATCACCGTTAATCTTTTGAATAGAATAAAATCAAAATCTTTGAAAAAAGGCAATACTATTATAAGACTAAATCTGCCTATCAGAAATGGTGGAAGATACATTTCTAACATCTTTGGTACAGAGATACTGCAATTCTGCACCCTTTGAGCCTGAGGTACAGAGTGTACAGGGTCTATACATACACACACAATGTACCCAGAATGGCTGACATTTTGATGATTGCACCTAGTGACAAACTTTATCTTTTTATGAGTATAAAACTGAGCTCTTCTCTTCTTTGACGTCAACCACATTTAGAGCCGCAGTCCAATCTGAAGTGATCATGAACGACAACAAGGACACAACCGTCATATATTTGAGGTTCGTCTAAAATGAAAGATTCTGGAGGGAAAAAACTCATTTAAACTATCCTTGAAGAGGCAAAGTCGAAATGAAGCCATAGAAGCAAGTTAAAGATAAGTTAATAGAGTTTTTTGGCACTAAGGTGCAAAATTACGTCACAGAAGTTGGACCTTTCTGTAAGATGTTGCATTATTAGTGTGGAAACTATCGCACCACCCAAGTGCTACCTAGTCAAGATCCTCTCTCTTATCAAGACAGAAGGAATCTCCAGTGAGACCCATGAAAGTGACCCAGTGAAGATCTTTTTTTTTTGGTGTGATCAGACCAAGATTGGTGCAAACCTGACACCTATCATACTACACCTTCGATACTTTATATTTCCTACACTGCAATATGGTGATGGTCGCACCATGCCCTGCGGATATGTTTTATTTTCAGAACCGGCCAAAATTGAAAAGAGCATGAATGGAGTAAAATACAGGGAGATATTATGAGAAAACCTGTGTCATTCTGTTATTTTCTAGCAGTGTTAGCAAAGTTAGTGAAACAAGTGTTACGTCCTTTTCTATTTTTGTTTTCTGTTTTGGGGAGGTGTTTGTGTTTCTGTGCAGGATAAACCCTGATTGGTTTACCTGGTGCCACGCCCTGCTGGTCAGCTGACTCCCTGCAGCGTATAAAAGCCTCCACCACCTCGGCCTGTTTAGCTTTTTTGGCTCATTTACTTGTTTGCTGTTAGCCAATATCGTGAGAGTTGTTCGTTGTATTTGTATTCTTAGCATTCCTGTTAATACTGACTCCTGCCTGTTTCTTTTTTTACTTTGATTTTGGATTGCCCTTGTTTGGACTGTTTAGTAGGGAAGTTAAAGGGTACAATAATTAGCTGTTCTGTTTGTTATTTTGGCCTTGTTGGCTCCTGAAGACATACCCCCGCTTGTACACTTGTTTTTCTCATTAAAATATTGTTCTTTCAGTTACCTCTGTTTTGTATATTTCGCCTTCACCTCTAGACGGGGCGTAACACAAGACCAAAGCAATGCAGGAATGGTGAACATAAGAACATAAACATAGAACAAAGGTTATTATAAAGAATAATATAAAGATTAATATAATATAAAATTCAAGATTAATATTAGATATATTTAAATGTGTATGTATTTATCCACAATGAGCATGTCTGTGGTGACCCAGATGACTGTGGGGAGGAAAAACTCCCTTAGATGGTAAAGGAAGAAACCTTGAGAGGAACCAGACTCTAAAGGGAACCCATCTTCATATGGGTGATACAGGAGGGTGTGATTATAAATATACAGAGAACTGTTCTGAAGAAGCTGAATATCTCAGGATCTCAGTAGCAATGAGTCAATATTTGTCTAGTTTTCATGGAGTTTATACACCACGTGGACAGGCCACCTTACAAAGTAATGTGTTCATCATGTACAAACCCATTCAACACATAAGCAGGGTAGACTTTAACTTTTTTTTTTTTGGTAAAGCTTTAATTGGATGCACAGCTTGTTCTATTGTATAAGAAAAGGTAAAACAGGTCAACACACAATTACAGGAGAAAAAGAGTTTCCTGGGAGACTATTTAAAATTCCCTTTCCTTAGGGCTGGTGTGTGTGTGTGTGTGTGTGTGTGTGTGTGTGTGTGTGTGTGTGTGTGTGTGTGTGTGTGTGTGTGTGTGTGTGTGTGTGTGTGTGTGAGTATGATTTGACTTCTTGCTGATAAGAAGACCTTTTGAATGTCATAATTTCTTGATGGTGTCCGTGTGTTCCGCAAGATTGCTTGTGGAAGAATTTTAATTCGATTTGCTTTGATTCACCTTTGCTGCCAGTATCATCATTTAAATGGTATCTATAAAGTGATGGGATTTTTAGAAAAGAAAAAAAAACAATGAGTCAAAATGTATGACTCATTATTAACTGACGCATATTTTCTATTTGCCAAGTAGTTCATGGAGTTCACAAACTGAAAATATTTTCATGAATCATATTTGTCCAAATAAAATATTCTATTTGTTATTTTTTTTCCCCCTGGAGCTAAAAGACTGGACTAATATAACAATGCTGCAGTGTGTTTATTTAGCTGCTTAAATTATAGACTTAGTATACAATTATTCATCTTAAAACAAGGTAAGCTTCTGACATATCCTGGGACCCCAGGGATTTCTTTCTTTTTTCTTCTTCTTCTTCTTCTTCTTCTTCTTTTTTTTTTTTTGCTACTGGCTTAGTTTTCCTTATGACTTAAAATAAAATGAATCCCATAATAATAACAACAACAATAATAATAATAACAACAACAACAACAACAACAACAACAACAACAATAATAATAATACTAGCACAGCTGCTGCAGTGAGATGGAAATAAGTCTGTTATTTTAGTCTCAGTATATGGGTGACACTTTCTACAGAAGGTCTGTAAAGCTCTTAAAGAGTTTCTAAAAGGAAGAGACCTCAATCCATGACTTTATTTTGAAGTTGCATCAGTCGAAGCAGGTTTGACTCCATAGTACTACAGGACAGTACTAAGTCCTTTTTAACGATCAAATAGACCACAATAACATGGTAAATTAAATGATCTGTCTTTTTTATTTGCACTTTAGGAGCTTTTTCTGTAGATAGATAGATAGATAGATAGATAGATAGATAGATAGATAGATAGATAGATAGATAGATAGATAGATAGATAGATAGATAGATAGATAGATAGATAGATAGTTGGATAGGTGGATAGGTGGATGGATGGATGGATGGATAGATAGATAAACCATGTATTATAGTGTGGTGCTTATGACTTTGTTAAAAAATTTCATACTGTACTTATTCGTCTGTGAACATCATTAAGGAAAGTCACAAATATTGAAATGAATCATTTTGATTTTCAAGGATTTGAAGCTTTATGGCCACAATGACATCCCAGATATTAAAGATATTTTAAATAGAACATACTTTAGCAGCGACTGCTTGACTGCTTTCTAAATGACTCAGTGGTGCCAAAAAAAAAAAAGAGCAGGTCAAAGATTTAGACCAAGGACGTGCAAACACAAGCTCGCGCACATTTAACCTTTACGAGAGAAAAAGGCGGTAGAGCTTTAAAGAAAAAGGAAGTCTGAGTATAATTGCACATGCTGAGTGGAAAATGGAGCGCTCCTGTGCTGCTTTTTACGTACCCTTTTCAGTCATTTACAATTAAGCACCTGTCAGGCAAACATACAAACATTTCATGTGTTTTTTTTCTACTATATCATACTGTTCCCTCTTCACCTATCCAGGCATTTCCTACAGTATAAAAGTTATTATGAAGTATTCTTACATCTACGAGATTCAGACAAGATGAAAAACATTTATCTATCTATCCTTTTTGTGGACCGCTTGTCCTACACAGATTCCCATCCTCAGGGAACATCCTGGATGGGGTGCCAACCCCTTGCAGGGCACAACTGCACACATACTCACACCACAGCATTTTAGTCAAATTTACACCGCATATTTTTGTACTGAGAGGAAACCAGAGGAAACCTCTGACACTGATGGAAAACTCAGGATGGAGACAGGAATCATACCCCTAACCCCAGAGGTGCAAGCAAACATAACCCCTAAACCACCATACCTCCTTGGTAAACACATCATGTTGCTTAAATAAACTTGCGCAGACTTTTTGAACATCCACCTGTTTGCATGACATTTAAGAGATGCTTGTGTTCAGTAAGATATTTTTGCTTCTTTCATTTTCGATCCAGTTTCACATCTCATACTGTAGTTATAGTCTTTGCATATGCATACCGGGCCGTCCTTACATGTCCTTGTGGAGGCAGATATAGAAAATCCGTTTTAAGGGGCTGAAATTCTTATGAAGTTTTGGCTTCATCATGTTGGGTCGAGATCCCCAATATACAGTAGTTCACCAGCAGAATGAGACCATCATTAAATATGGATTAATTTGACCTAAACAGGATAAATTCTATCTAATCTCAGTGAATATTTAACTACCCCATCTAACCTAATCTTTCTTTTATGGAAAAAAAAGTTTTTAAGTACATTAAAACACCCTCCAAACTCCAAAAGTAGTACAAGAATGGCCATAACAAGCAAAATTGGAGATAATATGAAAAAAGAAAATTAAAACTCAAGAGTTCAAAAGAAAGCAGATATTAACTGCTTATCCTCTCCCTCTTCTCTCCACTCCTCTCCTCTCTTCTCTTATCCCTATCCTCTCCTCTCTTCTCCCTCTCCCTCTCCTCTCCTCTCCTCTCCTCTCCTCTCCTCTCCTCTCCTCTCCTCTCCTCTCCTCTCCTCTCCTCTCCTCTCCACTCCTCTCCACTCCTCTCTCCTCGCCTCTCCTCTCCTCTCCTCTCCTCTCCTCTCCACTCCTCTCCTCTCCTCTCCTCTCCTCTCCTCTCCTCTCCTCTCCTCTCCTCTCCTCTCCACTCCTCTCCTCTCCTCTCCACTCCTCTCCTCTCCTCTCCTCTCCTCTCCTCTCCTCTCCTCTCCTCTCCTCTCCTCTCCACTCCTCTCCTCTCTTCTCTTATCCCTATCCTCTCCTCTCTTCTCCCTCTTCCTCTCCCTCTCCTCTCCTCTCCTCTCCTCTCCTCTCCTCTCCTCTCCTCTCCTCTCCTCTCCTCTCCCTCTCCTCTCCACTCCTCTCCTCTCTTCTCTTATCCCTCTCCTCTCCTCTCCTCTCCTCTCCTCTCCTCTCCACTCCTCTCCTCTCTTCTCTTATCCCTCTCCTCTCCTCTCCTTCTTCCTCTCCCTCTCCTCTCCTCTCCACTCCTCTCCTCTCCTCTCCTCTCCTCTCCTCTCCTCTCCTCTCCTCTCCTCTCCTCTCCACTCCTCTCCTCTCTTCTCTTATCCCTCTCCTCTCTTCTCCCTCTCCCTCTCCTCTCCCTCTTCCTCTCCTCTCCTCTCTTCTCCCTCTCCTCTCCTCTCTTCTCCCTCTCCCTCTCCTCTCCTCTCCTCTCCTCTCCACTCCTCTCTCCTCTCCTCTCCTCTCCTCTCCTCTCCTCTCCTCTCCTCTCCTCTCCTCTCCTCTCCTCTCCTCTCCTCTCCACTCCTCTCCTCTCCTCTCCCTCTTCCTCTCCCTCTCCTCTCCCTCTCCTCTCCTCTCCTCTCCTCTCCTCTCCCTCTCCTCTCCTCTCCATCTTCCTCTGCTCTCCTTTTGGACATAAATATGTTCATCAGTGGAGATTGTGATTTGCTTTCTCCTGACAGTACACTGCTTCATTGCTAAAACATTTAGTGTCCATCAGAGCTGATTCAGAGAGCCGTCTTGGAGATGGAGTGTTCTTTGTAAATTTAGCCTGGGCGAATCACTCCAGTCTCGCTTCACAGATCTTGTACACGATGAGTGCCACTCCCATCTTTTTCCTTACTTCTTTGTTCATGACCCAGTCTTGCTGAGAGATTCGAGAAATTCCAAGCGACCAGAACAACATCCTAATTTCCATGATGTGGATCTCTATCACATTGTTTGTCCTTACAGCACCACAGGGCAAGCGATGATAAGGTTTTAAAAGCCTTTGGCTTTAATTTGGATTGGAATCCACTGTGGACTTGATATCATTTCATCCATGCTGCATTGTGACAAGCTTGGGTGTCTGGCAGGGTTTTACACACTGAGGTGATGAGGGACACAATGCATTTAAATTTAGTTAAATTGGTTCAATTTAAGTAGTATTGTTCATCTCCTGGTCATTGATGTCTATGACAACAAAAGTTTGTGCAAAAGATGAACAATGGGGTGAAATGGTGGAGCCTTGGTGGATGTGGACGGTGTTGTCGAAGGGCAAAATTGTCCGGGCATCGAATTGCACTTCTAACACTTCTAAGTCAAGTCAAGAAGCTTTTATTGTCATTTCAACCATGTATAGCTGACACAGTACACAGTGAAATAAAACAATGTTTCAATGGTGCTACAGAAAATGATATAAAGCTACAAAAGAACAGCAAAGATTTTAAGGACTATAAGTCCCAGCCACATAAAGTTCATTGTGTGAAACCTACTGTAGTGCAAACAGAGTGAAACAAAAGACAGTGCAAGCAGACAAGACAAAACACTACAGTACAAGACAGACACACAGAATAGTGCTGACCAGTGTGCATACTGTATATTATAAAGTACATTGTGCAAAACTAGAGAAATCGTAAACAGACAGGGTTCAAATAAACATATGCATACTTATGTAATAACAGCAGTTTGATGAGGTATTGAAATGTGATGTGCAAAACAGCAACTGAGTGAGTAATTGATTTGAAGAGTCCAATGTAGATCACACAGTGGTGTGTGTGTGTGTGTGTGTGTGTGTGTGTGTGTGTGTGTGTGTGTGTGTGTGTGTGTGTGTGTGTGTGTGTGTGTGTGTGTGTGTGTGTGTGTGTATTGTATGTATGTTCGGAATAGTTCAGTTCTGTTTGTTGAGGAGTCTGATGGATTGAGGGAAGAAACTAGTGTACAGTTTGGTTATGAGGACCTGAATTCTATGGTACCTTTTTCAAGATGGTTGATAGGGTAAAGAGAGTGTGTGAGTGGTGTGTGGGCTCACCTATAATGCTGTTGGCTTTGCGAATGCATCCTGTTGTGATGAATGTCTGTGATGGAGGGAAGAGAGATGCAAATGATCTCAGCTGTCTTCACTCTCCACTGCAGGGTCTTGTCAGTTTGCAAACCAGACAGTGTTTCATTTTCTCAGGATGCTCTCGATGCTCCTCTATAAAACGTGGTTAGGATGGGTGGTTTGAGATGTGCTTTCCTCAGGCTTCATAGAAAATCAAAGAGCTGCTGGGTTTTCTTAGTGATGGAGCTGGTGTTAAGTGACCAGGTGAAGTTCTCCACCAGATAAACGCCGTGAAATTTGGTGCTCTCGATGATCTCCACGGAAGATGCTTCAATGTTCATTGGGGAGTGGTCGCTCTGTGCTCTCCTGAAGTCAACAACCATCTCTTTTGTTTTGTCAATGTTCAGATACAGGTTGTTGGCTCGACATCAGACTGTTAGCTGTTGCACCTCTTCTCTGTATGTTGACTCATTGTTCTTGCTGATGAGACCCACCACGGTGGTATCATAAGTGAACTTGATGATGTGGTTAGAGCTGTGCATTGCTACACAGTCGTGAGTCAGAAGAGTGAACCTCGAACCGAGTGTAGAATCTGGTAAGGAGGCATCAATTTCACAGGCAGGTGAAGTTGTCCTGTACTGTAGTTCTTGATCACCTGGATGTCCTGCCACATGGACCGGGTGTCTCTGCTCTCCAGGAAGTTTGATGGCTCGGGACAGTTTGGCCAACAAACTTATTTCATCATTATGTATGTTTGTTCATATCATGTGGTTTTACCAGAAATGTTGTCCTGTTACAAAAACTTTGTAATCTAACCTCATTTACCCTTTCACTTGCCCCCCCCCCTTTTATTTATTTACTGCAACTTGTCTGTAGCATTATAGTGAAAGTTTGACTATTCTATGAAACCTCGCTCCTTTTACCTTGCATTGTGTCCTTCATTGATCTGGCTGAACTTTGTAAATCTCTTTAAATTACTTTGTAAATAATCCTTTCCTGTTCATGCAATGCATGCCTTGATTATAGGGCACCTTCTCCTTCTTCACTTTGCCATGCCAATATTCAGACCATTAAACTGGAGCTGGGGTTCAACATGATTTCTCGAACCTCCTAAGTTCTAAGTCCTATAGTATATTTGTATCTTTTTATGACAGGTTGAAGTATATTTAGTATATAGTAATTTAGTATCTTTTTATGAAGTGCACAGTGGCTTAGTAGTTAGCACGTTTGCCTCACACCTCCAGGGTTGGGGGTTCGATTCCCGCTTCCGCCTTGTGTGTGGAGTCTGCATGTTCTCCCCGTGCCTCGGGGGTTTCCTCTGGGTACTCCGGTTTCCTCCCGGTTCAAAGACATGCATGGTAGATTGATTGGCATCTCTGGAAATTGTGATTGTGTGAGTGAATGAGAGTGTGTGTGCCCGGCGATGGGTTGGCACTCCATCCAGGGTGTATCCTGCCTTGATGCCCGATGACGCCTGAGTGAACCGAGAATAGTTCAGATAAGCGGTAGAAAATGAATGAATGAATGAATGAGTATCTTTTTATGTATAGATTCTGTATTGGCTGTAAATGTGTTGGAGTATGGGATGGGGCCATACAACTTGACCTTTGTTGTATTTGTAGTGTCAATTTACCTAATCACATGATTTGATGTTAGAATATTCTCGAAGACCTTTTTGGTGCATATATGGTTCATATTTTCATTAAGTATTTGGATGTGGATACATGTCTTCTTCCCTGAGCAAGGTTTAGCTTTAGCATTTAAAAGAAAAAGAGGAATTCTCGTTGATATAGATATCTGCCCTTGTTGTCTTGCTTATATGCAGCATAAGCTTACTCTCTGTGAATCACTGTCAATTTAAACAGGCCCCTGATGATCATTGTAATTGATGAGTTGAATAATTAATGTTTTTGAATGCTGTTTTGTTGTCCTAGAGGATTAAAGTCTGATTCCATCTTTATGATCGTGGCAATGTTTATGGCTTATGACTCTATTGTTGCTCTGAACAACTCAAACATTTCAGCATTGCATGAATCTTAGAGGCAGAAATGTATGAATGCTAAAAGGAAAAGGTTGCATGTACAAAATTAAAGCAGAACTGCACAGATCATCAAGTCCCAAATTCTTTTTATAAAATCTGGTCAATTTATAATTGACTCAGCATGTGCTTTGTCCAATATTTACTTAGCTGTATAGTTGGAAGCTATTCATATTGTGCTTGTTTTCAACTCCCATTTCTTTTCCGTTTGTTTTGTGTTGGGTGTAGAAATCTACAAGAATAAAGAATTCACATACTGTACTGTACTGTACCTGTAATGAGGATGGGTTCCCTTCTGAGGCTGGTTCCTCTCAGGGTTTCTTCTCAGGGAGTTTTTCCTTGCCGCCGTCACCTCCGGCTTGCTCATTAGGGATAGGGATAGATATATAGTGTTTTAAATTTTAAGTTAATATTTTTAAATGAATTTTAAACTTTGATTGTATACAGTAATACCTCGAGATACGAGTTTGATTCGTTCCGTGACCTTGCTCGTATCTCAATGGTACATTTGAGCATCACAAGTGCTCGGCATGGCATCACAGTGAATTATACATAGATATGTGTGTGAATTATACATAGATATAAATGCATATTAAAAAGAGCTTTAAAATTCATTTAATTCTGGTTTCAATTAAAGTGGTAATATAATTGCATGCCATTAAGCTGAACTAAGCTCCTCAGAGTAGTGGCAAACCTCCCTCATTATTAGCAGAGAAGGTCAGTCCTACTGCTTGGCAATTCACCAACTCCCATATTTTTATGTATAAAATTTTAGGAATAGAAAAATTTAAATCCAAAATGCAAACCCTTATATGTGAAATATCATTTTACATAAATCATGCAATCAATCAATCATTTACCTTTGTCTCCAAAGTGGATATAAAGACAATTTTATTTTTCCTCTGTCTGTATATTTATGCTTTCAGCTTTTTCAGTTTTATGCTTCATTGCTTCAAACTGTAGTGTCCAGTGTTATCTCTGTGCAACACATGTCTAGCTGGTGTCTCTTAAACCACAAAATTCACTACACCTTGTTGAATTATGTTCCAAAACAAAGTACCCAAATATTGCAGGAGCCAATAGTAAGATGAGTTCCTAAAAACAAGAAGAACTATGAGCGAACTATTCCAGAGCTACAGCTAAACACACAACCTAGAGAAAGTGACTAGATGTGTTTCTAACTCTAGGCACAAAGCAGTCACATAGTGTAATAATTATCATTTTGGACAACTTTCAGATTTCACCATCTGTCAATGGATGCAACTTTGAGGTAATCCTGACAACTAACTGTCCTTCTAGCCTCATTAACTTCCACATGTTTTTACTTTAAACAGCAGATGGAACCAGCCATTTTTTATCCACAGATGCCACTTGTTCAGTCTCTTGTTGGGAGTTTGGGCTAAATAATGAATTAATTAAATGCAATAGTCTTTAACCTGTCTAGTTACCCAAATATATATTCCAATCACACATGAGCCAAATGAGCAAAGAGTCATACAAATCTGGACTGTTTTCCCATACTCCTACTTCTCATGCTAATGTTATAGATATTATAGACACCATCTGGAAGGCACTTCACCCTCTCATGTTCTTGAATTTACAGGCAATACCAGCATTTTGTCAAGTTATATGGAGTATGTTTTCAGTTCATTAATATCAATAGAATCATTGCATGAGTATATAATCAACTTGGTTAAAATGAGGCTATAAGTAATGTATCTAAAGTATACTGTATAGTTCTAGTTAAACTGTCAATATATATCTTTAAATTTTCCAATGAAAAAAGAAAAAAAGGATAACTATTAAAGTAAAAAGGCTTACAATAAAGTTTCAAAATCTAGTACTTCCCAAATAATATTAATGGTGATTTCTAATAAAAAAGTATAAAATGAGCAACAGTAAAAAAAAAAAAAAACTCATTAAAAATTTAATATTGCACAGATGGTAATACTGTACATACCTAAAAACCATCTAGGGAAGTCGTGGCCTAACGGTTAGAGAGTTCGAGTCTCAGGCCGGCAATACCATGACTGAAGTGGTAAAGCACCGAACCCCCCAACTGCATAAATGGCTGCCCACTGCTCTGGGTGTGCGTTCACGGTGTGTGTATTCACTGCTGTGTGTGTGCACTTTGGAACAAATTCTGAGTATGGGTCACCATGCTTAGCTGTATGTCACTTCACGACTGATACACTGCTACAAGTTCCATCTAATGTGACCACCGAATTATGGCTTTCAGCAGAACAGGTTGCCAGTTCTTTAATTACTGAACACATCAATTTTTTATTTATAGTAACCCTTTTGAGACATAGATGGTCCTTCAGACAGAATTGCTGTTAGAGAAAATTCAACACCATCTGACTAATCAAGAATTCACCAGCACTATGGTATAAGACATTTCATAAGGAGCAAGATGATTTAGAAAGAAATGCTAATTACTGCCTAAGTGTTTTCAGTGCTAGGATAAACACTAGGCTATAAATGTCATTGTGCATTGACAATAATGAGAGATCACCTAGAAACTGTAGATTATTTCCTGGAAAATTCACATAAAAGTTCACCAACATTTTTATTTCTAAATATTTCTTATTTTCCTCATTCGCTTTATTTATTTATATAAATGTAGAAATAATCATACATATATATATATATATATATATATATATATATATATATATATATATATATATATATATATATATATATATATATAGTACTTAAATGGTCTCTGTAATTAGATGGTTGCTTATTTTAAATATTGCAGACAGATCCAGATGGCATTAATCAAAAGACTTACAATCAGGCTCTTCAAAAGGCAAGAGTGCAGAAGAATGCGCTCAGGTTGAATGAGGCTTTCAAATGCGGTGACCTGAACAGCCCACACAGTTACACATTTAGCTCTGGTAGTCTGCCATAATTGCTCAGAACAGTTAAAACAAGTTACAAACCTGGGAAGACTCAACATATGGAAATTTAATTCAATTTGTTTTGTAAAACACTTTTAACAATGGATATTTTCACGAAGCAGCTTTATAGAAATATATGATCATCCCTACCAAGCAAGCCAGAGGAGAATAGATACCCCCAGGAAAGCCATGCTCAGCTTGTTGACAGCAGAATATAAATCATTATTCTATATATCTGCTCTATTACAGTATATATGGTTAAATAGTGCAATTGTCTAACAGTAGTTTAATTATATGTGTTATATATTTTGTTAAAGTTATCATCTGAGTGGGTTTATCCTCAGCATCAGCGAGTGGTTTCCAAATGATATGAACTTCATGTTCAGAGAGCAGAAGGGGTCAGGATCATTGGTATCTCAGGAGTGACATGTTTAGAGAGAGAGAGAACAAAACTCTAAAAGGGTGAGCCAGAAGGAAAGCAACCAGCCACTATCCCATCACCAAACCTGAGTAAATGCTTGAGAGTGGGGCGGGTGAGGTGGGGTTAGGGTGACAACATACAAACAGTCACCTACTGTAAAGACACTCTGCTTGTAAACCCTCCAAATCTGCAAATTATTGTAGAATGCACTATACACAAGAGCTATATTTATCTTCGATGCAACATTGATTCAGAGTGTTCAAGATATGGGTGATGGATGTGGTCATATCTTCTGGTTCTAGTAAGGAATATTGCTGCTGCATACTGGACTAATTGGAGGCTTGGTTATGCACCTTCTGTAACATCCAGAAAATATGGCATTACAATAAACTAACTTGGAGGAAACAAAAACATAAACTAGCATTTCTGTATCATGTTGTCAAGATTTCTTATCTTTGTGATATTTCTGAGAAAAGAATGTGAGCTTCAAGTGAAAGACTTGAGTCAAAATGAACTGTGAAGTCTACAAATAATGGAACAGAAAGGCCATCCAGAATTACTGTGCAATCAGAACGCTTTCTTCTAGCTGCATGTGGTCCCAAGACAAGTTGATTTGCCTTGTCAGAATTAAGTAGGAGGAAGTTAATAATCATAAAGTGCCTACTGCCCTTTGTATGTTCTTGCTGGTGCCTCTCTTCTGGTATTGCTGAAACATACAACTGTGTCAAAACCTGCACTAAGTTTACCCAAACACAAGTAAGAAGATACAACCAAAATCAAAGTCTTGTAGTAGGTCATTTACCACTTTAACCAGTGCTGTGTCTATGCTAGGATTATCTACATGCTATGACATCATCAAGCAGTTACACAAGCAGCCAATCATGTGCCAGAATCATAATGGATAAACTCATGCATGGTACTGTACACCTAAGTGGCCAAGTAATGCATAACAATGGATGGGTGGATGGATATTCTGAGGGCCACCTGTACCCTAAACAACTGCATATATCCCTTCCAAACATTTATCCCAAAACACAATATCCGCTAGTGCTAATGTATTATTTACAATGGTTTACTAACATTTTACAAGAAGACCTGACACACAGTTCCAACTCATTGCAAAGGTGTTCAGTGGGGTTCGAGGTGCAAGTCCAAACATTTCCATAGGCAATTTCATTTTTATGGCAGATTATAAAGAATTTCTATTTCCATACCTTCTTGTCAAGTACAGTACTGCTATTAAATGTATCTAACGTCTCTACATTTTTATAATAAGACCTCTTCTTTTCATTCATTGCATTCATGCTGATTAGATTCCACACAATTTAATTCTAAAATGAAATAAATGTGTTTGGATTGGTCACCGAATTTTTCCCCCCTTTGAGGTTTGCACTTGTCAGTCACAGGCTCAATTCAAGGCATGTGCGATGTGCAAAAGTCCTACACCTCCCCCTCACTGACTACACTCCTGCTACTCTAGAGGCATTGAACAAAAAGACTGAGATGGTGAGGCTTGATAATTTCAGCCTGATTGCAGATATGTGAACCTCTATTATTTTGGATGTGCATCATCCCATTATTTTCCATTATATGGGCAAGACCTGCTCTCATGCTCCTTTAAAGAGGTTATTTTCCAAAAGCCACACAGCAGACAATACAGCAGACAATACAGAATAGATTTAAACGTCAATGATACAGACATTTAGGACATTCAGTTTTCGGTGAGTTGCATGGTGACTCATGCCTGCCACTGAGCGATGTTGTGAGGATCCTACATTAAATCTCATAAATGTCTTGATAAAACCATATGAGAAAAAGTCAGCAAAAAGGAAACATATTTCAATGAACATGTACTGGTCAAGTGCACACTCTTAACTCTCTTAATTCTACCGTATTATATAGTTTGGGCTGCACTGTTATACGATCCATGGCATGTTAGTGTGATACCTTCTGGGGTTAAGAATTACTACACTGAAGTGGATTATTTCTGTATAATGGCGTAGCCAAACGTTTTATTACCACTCTGCGTAGACCGGAATGATTTATCAATGGCTTGTATCTGAGAATAAAAGATCAAAATAAATGAACTGAATTGAATTCTATCACTATAGCAAAATGCTGAAACAAATTCCCAGTGATGGGATGTAATTAATCACTATATCTCTTTAGTTCATTGAACCCAAGGGAAGTAATGGCAGCAGTGCATGTCACACTTACAGTAATAAAGATTTTACTCTCATGAATATAAGGCCATGTTGTAGAAATGCTGTCTCCTCTACAAGAGTTTTTTCAGGATCACTGTGCACCAATGAACAGAAAGTTTCAGGCTCCTGAACAGATTTGATTATTAATCCTGGCTGACAAAAATGCCATGTTAGTGGGTCTTTTTTGTATCTCTGTCTACCATGTGTTGAGCCACATCCCACATCTCAGTACAGGCAGATCCTGATGCAATATTTTCATAAACGAAATCCTCTCTAAGTAAAAAAAAAGTCTTTCTACAAGATTAACTCCGATTGTAATATTCAAATTAAAAATGCACGTTTCAATTCTTTTTAAAACAGAGCTAAATGGCACCCATTCACTCCTATGCAGTATTTGGAATAGTCCAGTTACATGTTCAACAGGTAGTTGCATCATCAGAATTTTTTGAAGATCTTCAAATAAAGAACAGTAAATTCTCAGTGATGTTGTGATATTGACTGATAAAGTAAATCTATTACAATATACAGTAAATCATGTATTTAATGTCTTCAAGCCATTAGAAGGGATGCTGAGTAACCACCATTGAAAAAAAAATAATTTAATTCATAAACTGGATTGTTATAATAACTGTTCACTATTTTTTTTTTTTTTTTTTTTTTGCAGAGCTTTGACCTCATTTCCACTGCAAGCAATACATCCAAAAAATATTGTAACTGATTCTTCTGGAAGACAGTGTGGGTGTTTTATCTGTAGGATACGCTTCAGTTGAAGATGTTCCTCATGCATAACAATGACAGAATAAGGGAAGATAGCAATTAGACACATCTGCAAACAATAATTGTTTTGAAAAATATTTTTTTATATTTTACAAAGACAAAAAAAAGAAAGAAATGATCAGAAACAGTTCATCATAGTACTGTATAGCCATAGGAGTGATCCAACTAGTGGTGGAAAGTATCTGAAATGGAGAAAATCTTGCATGAGTAGAAGAAGCATTATTATTATTATTATTATTATTATTATTATTATTATTATTATTATTAAGAATTTTTCATAAGGGTGACATCTTATACTGTTCAACACATTATAGCTCACTAATGTTTAGTTCTTCATCAACACATATGTTCCTATTAACTACTAGTTAATAACTCAATTAAAATGTTAATAATTATGAGTTCACTAATAATTATTCAGTAATTAATAGTTTTATGCTGTCATTTCTGAGGGTTATATATCTCCTGAAGAACCACTATAGGACCAGGGGCGATTCTAGGGTCAGAGCTTTAGGGGGTGCTGAGCACCCAATGAGCCCCACTGCCACCACCCACCCCTCTTTTCCTCAAAAACAAAAAATATGTCTATTGAAAAATAACTTTATCATTTTATTGAAACTCCAAAATCCAGATTTTTTTTTTGGAGACCTTTTCAGAATACCAGATTAATTGTGAGAGTTCACACAGACACACAGCCCCCTGTAACAAACACAAAACCTTATCCATCTGCCTCTTTTTGTGTCAACAATCATCAGATTGGTTAGATTAGATTCAACTTTATTATCATTGAACAAAGTAACAGGTACTTGGGCAACAAAATGTAATTCATCTTCTGTAAATTATTTACAAATGGCCATCTATCAACTTAACGATAAACTTTACCAACAGAGACACACGTACGCACTTGTCATGACGCAGGGCAGGAAGCGAACCCGGACGCAGGATAGCAAAACAAAACAGGGTTTAATAACAAAGGAAACACGAAACATGACACAGACTCAAGACAAGACAAGACAAGACAAGACAAGACAAGACAAGACAAGACAAGACAAGACAAGACAAGACAAGACAACAGTAGATTCAGCGCTGCCATCGGCAACGCGGCACACTTAAATACAAGACAATGATGACACAATGAGGAGCAGGTGTGGTGACAGGGAGGAGCAAACGAAGGCGGGGCAGACACGTGACGAGAAACGTAAACAAACAACTGCACGTGGCCAAAGTCCGGGCTGAATCATGACAGCACTACACTGGTACGCAGTTTATTTGTCGCGCTGCTGTTTTTGTTTCACGCTCTAGCAGTTAATAAACAGAACTACATTGTAACCGGTGCTACTTCTCTCCGTTTATGACTATGGACGAGTTACCCAGGTCCTGTGCTACTCCACAGAAGCGGCGACCCACTGGAATAAAATAGAGGATGACACCATTTGCTATTTTCATCCTTAAAACATACATTTTAAACCACAAACTACGAAGTATGTTTTGGACATTATGAATCACATTATGAAGCACCCCTAAAAAGGGGCTAGCCTCGCCCATGTATAGGACTATAGCTGTTTTACAATAATTACTGGCTAATTACTAATCACACCAGCATTAGTAAACACTAGCACTAGCAAACTTCACCATCCTTCTGGAGACCTACCTTTATACATCAAACTACTCAAATACCTATACATTTCTAAAATGTATACTGTAGTACTGCTAATGAAACTTAGGTCTTTCTTTTTGTTTGATTGGCCCAAAATAAATCCTATACCATGCTTGTGCTTTTTGTGTACTGTCTGTATAAATGTGCAGTATTTGTTCCAGAGAAAATCTCCCATCAGTTCTATGAATTTGTACTCACTGTTCATTTTCAAGCTTGCAGATGCCAAATGAATATGTTGCGACAGACAGACCTAATGTTTTGCAATTTGATAGGAAGAAAACACCCCTATTTTTTTGCATATTCCTCAAGACAAACACTGTCTATAAATAGTAAGTAAGTAAGTAACTGATGAACAAACTGCCAGTGTCAGAAAAATGAAATGTTGATGTTGATGAAGAAGAATGTTCAAATTTAAAATGCACATTTCAGTTGTTTTTTTTTTAAACAGAGCTAAATGGCAGCTCAAACATTGACTTACCAAAAGAACAAAAATATGGTTGCATTAGTAGCTTCGAAGCTTTGAACAAACCTCCCAAGCAGGGAATTGCAACTCATTTAGGGAGCAGGTTTTGTGCTGACTCAAGCATTTCCTTGGGAGTAAATAAGCTGTTCCTCATGTCCAGGGTGGAATGGTGCAACAGTAGGAGTGGTATTTGAAATCTTACCGGCACAGCATTATTGTAATAACCCACTAACACTACTGCAACAGTGATGCGACCCACCTCAATAAACAGGCTACTTCACTAACTAAATAAAAGCAGAAAATTGGTTATACAGTATATCCATGTATTTAGTTTTCTAATACATATATCTTATATTTTACATACTGTATTGCTTTATATATTGCTTTGCCATATTTTGCATATTTGCAATTAATTTGTAGTACACATTTTTTTGCTCTTTGCACATGCTGTCTCACATTTCAGTCATTTGCTGTTTTGCACAACCCTTTACAATATCTCAGGTAACTGCTGCTACAACACTGTGTTCATTCCAGTATTTCCGCACACGCAATATTGTTTAAACATACAGTATTTACACTGGTCTTTTGTGTATTGTCTTTTGTGTATTGTCTTGAAATGATGTTGCATCATGGTCCTGGAGAAACGCTGTCTCATTTCACTGTGTACTGCAACAGCTATATATGTTTGAAATGACAATAAAAGCTTCTTGTCTCTTGACTTGACTTGAGCTGTTGTATTATTTGTCCTGTTTCCATTATTTTCGTTTGCACTGATTTTTGCTTGATATGGAACAAACTACATTTATTAACTACACGTCCTAATCAATATGTGTTTTTGTGTGTTGCCATGTATACCATAATCTTGCTACATCTGTTATATTTTATGTTTAAATTCATGTTTTTTTTTTATTTCACCATTTCTGTTGCTGTTTGTGCAATTTATACATTCATACATAACATTTTTACTTGTACCCAGCTCTTCAATTGGATCCTGACAAATGAACAAGAAAGTAATATATCTAGGCAAAGAGTTTCAATTACAAGGCCACAAACCACAAGCATAACAATAATTTTAGCCACGGAATATTGAAGTTGTGACCGCAATTTGTGTAACTTGAAGCCTAATGTTAATGTCGTGAAAATTAATTAGTGGTTATATTAGTTACACGACCTTTCCCTGTAAGTTTTAATTGGAATACAGAACAATCTGAATATTTTCCTCTGGACTTAAAAGTCAAGTCGAGTCAAGAAGCTTTAATTGTCATATATAGCTGTTGCAGTACACAGTGTGACAGTGAGACAATGATTCTTCAAGTAAGTCTTAGCCACATACTGTAAAGTGCATCTGTGCAACCTGGTGCAAACAGTGCAGGACAAGACAAACAAGACAGACAAGACAATGCAGGACAAAAGACAGTGCAGGACAAAAAATGACAAGACAATACAAAAAAGACAATAAACAAAAGACAATACACAAAAGACAATAAACTCTCTCATCAACAAGGCCTTTCCTACTTCTCACTTAGTTTCCATTATTCTGTGTAAACTCTATTGTAGAAACTCGTCCATATGGGAATTCTGATAAAGGTCAGAAACGGCCAGTAAACAACTGTGCCGTCTCTACAGGGGACATTTCTTTTAACAAGAGAAAATAAAATTTCAGTGGACTTTGAAACATAAATGAGATTACAAAGCAAACAAGTATTTAAAGGACATCTGTAGCACAATGTTTGGTGCATAAATGGCATCTGTGCATTACTGTCTGCTAGTGTCAAAATCAGCTAATCAAAGCCTGCTTATTATTATCCCTGCTGTCTGCATGTGATAAACACATTTGAAACTCTTCCATTAACGCAGCGTTCAAAGTCTCACCAGCTGGTTCAAAAGTCGCAGATACAAATAATCTGGAATAGAAAATACAGATCATGTTTCACTTTGTCTCCTGTCAATAAGCCCTAAACTGCTTACTATCCCAGTGGGTTACCTGCACATTATTTCGTCATATTACCTCTGGACTAAATAAATAAATATAAAAGATTCTTTGGTCTTCTGTAAAGACCCCTTGGGCTCTGTACTTTGCTTTGGATATAATGAAACCTTTATTTTAAAACAGTTCAATATTTCAAGGGCTGCATATTTGGATTTTTTTGTTCCTTTATGTTGATAATGCTGCAAGATGTTTTAAAATTACATGTTCTTGAATGAGGTATTATAGGAAAATATCAAATAATTTAGTAAATTTGTGAAGTAGTCTACATAAATGAGATGATAGAAACACTTTAATCACTGAGTTCTTTTTTAATAAATCCTTTAAGATGGTTCTATATAAACAACCATTTTGGGGTTTCATCTATATATAATACAGAACCAATACAGAACCAATCTTTTAAAAGACATATACAGCTTACAATAAGACCTTTTAATGCCTAGCTTGCATCAACCTGTATCATATTTTTTTTTGGTTCACACTGATATCCATATATCCACTCCCTTGACCAAACCAGATCCACAAGCATCTCACATCTCATTTGTTACAATATTTGCCTTTTCCTCCTGACAGAACTGAGGTAAATCAGTGAGGTTTGGGTCTCATTGCTCAGATCAGACTCCGATATTCCAATAAAATAAGGTCTGCTTGCAATCATTTGAGTTTTCTGGCTTGCATGAGTTGTTGTTTTAGCATATTTTCTAGCCAATCCTCCTTTATTATAATTTTTTTTAAGTCCCGAGTCTTTAACAGCAAAACCACCACACCATGCTGCTTCCACCACTATGCTTCGCAGATATGGCTGAACAATTAAATGTTTATTTCATCACATCAGAGGAAACTATTCCAAATGGTTTATGTTTTGGAGCAGGGATTTCTTCCTTTTAAGACATAGATCTGAGGCACTTTGTTAATGTTATTATTACTTTGGTACCAGATGCCTCCTTCATCTGGTCCTTTGTCATAGTCGTGGAGTTTAGTGGACCATTTCAGATTGAAGTTTGTACATCCGAGGAGTCTAACTTGTGATTTTTCTTCTTTTTGCATACAGATGTTTTCACAGATGCTCATGGTATCTCTCATGGTAAAATTGCATTTAAAAAAAAATAACTAAAATAAAATAAATTTAAATTAAATATTTATTTTACAAATCTACAGGGAGCCGCAGCAGAGGGATGAAAGAGCCACTTGCGGCTCCGGAGCCGCGGGTTGCCGACCCCTGCCCTAAGGTCTTTTACAGCAGTGCAATCCAGGAATCACCCAATTACTGTTATTTGAATTGTTGTCTTATGTGGATATTGTTACCTTGTGTGGAGAAGAGCAGAGTTCAGCAGTTTCACAGATTGTGAGAAGAAGCAAATCTATCTTATAAGCCTTTGTTTCCTCTCCAGACCTCTACTTTCTCCTATGGTTTTTGATGCATGCTATCAATCAATCACTGCAAGGCCTGATGGTCAATATATGAAACGGTTGCCAGATTAGACTCGAATCCTGGAGGTCACAATGCTTAAAGATGTGCAGATTTAGTCAGATGTGATGATCACAGGAATCTGAGATGTAGTCAAATACTGAAAATTGTTTTCACTTAGCTTACAAAAGTGGTCTTGACTTGCCCTAAACATTCATGATAATTCCTAAAGCATGTTTATTACCTTGTAGATGTTAACTATGCAGACTGCCATGACTTGGAGTAGCTTCAATGTGTCTATAACATTGTGTCTAATTTTTGCGGTATTTACTATCTCTACAGTGGTTATCAGATTAATATGACATTGCTGAACAATGACAAGTGGAAAAACAAAGACCAGATCTAGTTTTTTGGAGTTTAAAAACTGACATTTAAAATTGTTGAATATTTTTTCTTCTAACAAACACTATTGTTTACTGCTCTATTGATATCGATATGCACCTGAGACACCAGCACTTGGAATAATAACAACAACAACAAAAAAACAGTACAGCAAACCAACAAATTATAGCAAATTAGAATTGATAAATATATCACAAATATTAAATTACAAAATGTTTAATGTGTTTCAAAGTACTTCACAAAGCAAAGTGGTTTGCTTTATGAAGTAGATGCCATGTTGACATGTTAGACTGTTTTTAACACCAGCTGAAGTCCTCCATTGTTTCATCTCTTAATCGTTAACTGTCACCAAAATTGGTATTGCTATCGACAAAGAGTTGCTTCTGAGCAAATCCTTTTCAAAATGTCTGGATAAAAAAATGACGTGTTTTCTTCATAGTTCATAGTGCAGTGACTCATAAAGACCTTGTTTCTCATCCAGACACAGACAGCACTACTCAGTTTGCTCAGATACTTGTATAAACTGGTCTTCTGAACAATCCAAGTCAATCAAGGCTAATAATGGGTCTCAAAATAGTATTTCACGTTCAGGTATCAGCTTAGCTACAGGCATGTCTGAAATTCCTTCAGAGAATGATTGCAAAAACACAGAATTGACAAAACTGACATAAGCTGATGATGCAATAAGATCGCTGTGCTAACTGGTGTATGACTGGAAGAAAAAACACTTGCACGGGTTTCTCAAAACTTAAATTTTTATATGAATTTTTGTTCATGTATCAAATAAAATGATTGGTCTGGGTGAGAATCTATCCAAAGTTGACTTGTATTTTAAAAGTTCACCTACAACATGAAATCTTGCAAATGACCTGCAAAGTAAAACAAAAAACAAAAACAAAAAACAGCAAAAACAGGTTAAATGCATGCATACAACACACATTAATAAATATCATTGTTGCACATAGACACAAATATGAATGCGTAGGTAGCTGATGAAAATTCCTTATAGATCTGAGGAATCCTATTCATTTCCCCCAAGGCAACACACTAGAGCTTGTACTTGCCTGGTGGTCAAGCTAATGAATTCATCACTTGTCCCTGGATTGTGAATGCTTGTTAGGCAGGGTTAGGGCTTCCAGTTCGAGATTCACCCTATTTGCATGATCTTCCTGCTACAAGGGTTTCCTCTGGGTACTCTGGTTTCCTCCCCCAGTTAAAAGACATGTACAGTATTTTGCTGCTACTTAGGCACAAGGCTCTTAATGGTTTAGCTCCCATGTATCTAACGAGTTTTCTAACACGCTACAATCCTTCCTGCTCTCCGAGATCACAAAACTCAGGACTCCTGGTAGTTCCCAGAAAATCTAAGTCTACTGAAGGCGGTATATAATACATCCCATAATATTGTGCTCTATTACATCAGACCAAATGCACATTTTCATCTAGTGCTTGCTAATATTATGAACAGCAGATACTGTATGTTAATCCCTCTCCACTGCTTCTCTCTTTCTACCCATCCCGAGGCATCCAGAAATTGTTCCAGCTCCGATCGTCTTCCGTGCGATGAAGATTTAGACCTCCACTGAGATGAGGCCAACTCTGTGAGGATCCTTAGGCATCTAGAGATCTACAGTACCAGAGCCAGTTAGACCCTGCGATACTAAAGAGAAGATGTGAACTCCATGTGGTCTTTTGCATCAATACAACATTTGTTTGACTGTATATTTATAATCACACCCTCCAGTGTCACCCATATGAGGATGGGTTCCCCTTTGAATCTGGTTCCTCTCAAGGTTTCTTCATTTGCCATCTAAGGGAGTTTTTCCTTGCCAAGGCTGCCTGAGTCACCTCAGACAAGCTTATAGTGGATAAATACAAACACTTTTAAATATATCTAATATTAATCTTGAATTTTGTATTATATTAATCTTTATATTATTCTTTATAATAACCTTTTGTTCTATGTTTTTGTTCTGTAAAGCTGCATTGAGACGGTGTCAATTGTAAAAAGCGCTATCCAAATAAACTTGAATGGAATTGAATTGAACAGTAGACTCCATGACTGGCAACTCTAAAGTATCTATAGTGTTTGATTATGACTTACAATGGGTTGGTATCCCCTGACTTGTAGCCCAAGTACCCTGATATAAACTCCAGGCTTCTCACAACCCTGTGTGGGACAAGGAGTTCAGAAAATTGATGGAGGGTTAGATTGTCAAATAAATAAACCATTTTTGACTTTATCCCAGGGCACTCAAGGTACAAGGAGGGAGGACATCTTGAACTAGGCATCAACCCATTACAGGATTTGCACACACACAATGGACAGTTTAGAGAAGTGAATCTAACACTTACTACACAAGTCTATGGACTGGGGAGGAATCCGTAGTACCCAGAAGAGACCCAGAGGCCTGGAATAGCCTGCATTCCTGGCACACAAACCTAGTGGAATGGTGTTCCTCGGTCTTAACACACCTGACATGGTCTTGATTATTTCAGAACATTTAAAAACTGCAACATTTTCAGAGTAGATTCTGCTGGCTATGATGAAATAAAAATGAATATCCATTTTTCAAGAATGTCTTGGGTTTAAAATTAAATCAGACTGGCAGTTTGTGCAAGGAATCTCAAAGAACCTGTAACAGTTCTTTTCCTAACTTCTGCTTTCATATGCTTGAGTGTCTGCAGATCCCAGAGAGCCTTAATGCTATTCACTTCAAGGCCGTATGGAGACCGTGGCACTTTTTGCAAACGCACTTTTAATATAGTTCTTTGTTGTAAGGATCAGAGGCAGAACTATCACATTGCAGCTGGTGCACTTGCACATGGAAGCAGACACCGTGCCAGTGTGACTAATTGCTTACTCTGATCTGTGGCAGTATTCTGCATTTTACATCAATTAAAATTCCTCTAATGCACACTAAATGTTTTTCTTTTTTTTCAACTTTTAGAAGTGAAAACCATATTCATCTACATAATGGTTAATAGATCGGTTAATAGGACCATTAATAGAATGGTTAATAAGACCTTTAGTAATGGACCTTGCACAATCTCCCAGGACCTGAAGTGTGACATTCACATTGACTCCATTGTGAAAAAGGCTCAGCAGAGGTTGTACTTCCTTCATCAGCTGAAGAAGTTCAACCTGCCACAGGTTTAGCTGAAACAGTTCTACACTGCCATCATTGAATCCATCCTCTGTGCCTCAGTGTTTGTTTGGTTCAGCTCAGCCACCAAATTCAACCTCAGAAGACTACAGACAGTAGTCCGGACTGCTGAACAAATCATTGGCACAACTCTGCCCACTCTCCAAGACCTGTACTCCTCCAGAGTGAGCAAAAGGGCAAAGTCAATCACTCTGGACCCCTCACATCCAGCACACTCACTCTTTGAACTGTTGCCATCTGGTCGACGCTACAGAGCCCTGAGCTCCAGAACGACCAGACATAGGAACAGTTTCTTCCCTCAAGGAATCCATCTGATGAACAATTAACACCATGGAACACACAACACCTAATATTTGTACTATGTATACCTCAATTGCACATTTCATACTTGCACATCTGTACATACATACATACATATTGTCTAAATGTTTACTGTTTACTTCAACCGCACATTTCACAATTGCACATGTGTACATACATATTGTATATATTGTATACCTAAATTGCACATTTCTCACACTTGCAAATTTGTACATACAAATTGTCTATATTTGTACAGTATATGTATATTTCATATGTCTATTTAAACTGCACATTTCACACCTGTAAATGTGTACATACAATTTCATCTATACTGTATATGTCATTCTGTTACACAGTGGAGCTTCTGACACTAAAACAAATTCCTCGCATGTGAAAACATGCCTGGCAATAAAGCTGATTCTGATATATGGACAAAAGAATCCATCGCAGGGCACACACACACTCTCTCATTCACTCACACTCTACAGACAATTTTCCAGAGATGCCAATCAACCTACCATGCATATCTTTGGACTTGGTGAGGAAACCGGAGTACCCGAAGGAAACCCCCGAGGCACGGGGAGAACATGCAAACTCCACACACACAAGGCGGAGGCAGGAATCGAACCCCAAACCCTAGAGGTATGAGATAAACGTGCTAACCACTAATCCACCATGCCCCCGGCTACATAATAGTTTCTATAATTTGTACACTTGTGATTTTTTAAGGAAAAGCTTTCAGGTTATTATTATTCACCCCCTCACCTTCAAGTAGAAAAGAGGTGCTACGGAAAGTCCATTTTTTAGGAACCCAAAGAAGCATAGGCTGCTTTTGTACAACATCTGATGATCCTGTCAACAAGTATTACAGAAGATATTTTTCAAGTTTTTGCTCCTCTGTTTACCCCTCACATGAGTATTCCAGCCAATTCGGTGGTGATAGTGTTTCATATGCAGTTGTAGCTATGAATCAATCTGCTTTGTTATGTGTAGTTCAGAGGGACGATGTGCAAGAATGTACAGTATTTTGCTGCAAATGACAAGTGATTTGAATAAAATCATAAATCATGTCAAACAACTCAAGATTAATGAATGAGAGCCAAACATTTTAAGAACAGATGTGTATCACGATAGCGAGCTCCTGGGATCTGACAGCTAATGAAATAATATTGCACAATAATATTGCACAACATAAGATTTACAGTTTGTTTAATTTTTTCCAACAGTCTTAGAGAACGTTCCACAGTTCATTTCCAGACTTTGGCTCTCTATAGCATTTCTTGAAACACACCGATTTTTCCAAGTGATCAAAACTGGAACACAACTGGAAATTGGAACACAAGCCTGACAGGCATTTCTTGTTGTAATTCAGTGCAAATGGCATGTGTAAATGAAAGAATTGTTCCCTATTGATTCTGTGAAGATGCCAACCTTGTCAAAAGGTAGGGATATTTGCAGAGATGGCAAGGCAACAGGAAAATAAATCAGGACCCTTCAGAATGGAACAAAACATGGAAGAATGAAGAAAGCAGGAGGGAAAAAAATGTAAGCCAGGAGAGGTCAGGATTTAAGGAAACAGGTGGTATCTCACAGTAGAGGTTCTGAAGAAATACAGAGTTCAGGAGCAGAGCGGAGCCATGCGAACACAACAGAAACACTTACTGCCAGGTTGCTCTTAAACAGTTTAACCAGGTAACCATCTGACCATCTTAGAAAAAAGATTGGAGATCTAAAAATCAAAGTTTGAAGTAAAACAGGTGGAGGAAAGAGAATGATCAGAAGGGATCAGTGATTCTTCGAAAACCCAAACTACAGCATGTCTTATGTCCTTTCTGGGCCGTATGTTTAAGCTACTGCAAATGACCTTCCCCCAATGGAGAATTGCTTGTAAATACCAAGTAATACTTGGATATTCAAGTCCATAGTAACTTCATGCTTACCATTATTAGTTTCTATACTAAAAGTATCCAGACCCAGGGTGCACTGCAGTATTTTAATCAGCTCCAACTTGTTTGCTTTTCCAATTAATTACCTACACAAAGCGCACTATGGCCCCTTAACATGTTATTCCTCCTCACCTTCTAAAATATCAGAACAGAGCAACTTATCGGAAACACCTGCTTTATGTCTGTACTGTACTGTATGTGATTTATGTAAAAAAAACATCTCGACTTAAAGATGCTTGGTGATTTTTTGGTCATTTTCAAAATGACCTTTTCTCTCCAAGGTCCACGTGGTCTGTGGCTACATCTGGAGAATAATGATTGTTATTTAACTTTCCAGTCTGTTTTTAAAACCAAGAGCCTGCCTTGTTAAAATTGACAAATGTCTTATTACATGCAGTCGATGCTGGTAACTTTGGTCTGCTTCTACTCTTAGACCTCAGTGTTGCATTTGAAGCAGTACTTCATGATATCCATTTTCCCACACATTGAGTCCATGGTTGGCCTACAGGATAACTTGCTATGAGGGTTTACAGTAGGTCCATTAATAGATAATGACACTCAGCTTTATCTTCCTATGATAATAAGTCCTGGATGAGGACATTTTTTTCAGGGAAATGACAACAGCACTGAGCTCATTCTGTTTTGCCCATCCACAGCCATAAAAGTTCTGTTAAACTATTCAGAAGTACTAGCACAATACATACAGTATGCAATTCACAGTATTTTGTTATCTGCAATTCTGTAACTTGCTCAAAATGCAGCTGCAAGGGTACTCACCAGCAACAACACTCCAGTTTTGACAAGATAGCACAGACACTGTTTTTATTATTTTACTGTTTGTTTTTAAAGTTCGTAATGATCTAGCACCATGCAACAGTTCTGACCTACTGCACCAGCACTCTGCTCCCAGGTCTCTATACTCTTCAATTTAGGAGGTGTTTGTTTCACGATCATGGATGAAGGATAATAATGGCTGCCTTTCCAGAGCCTCCCACTGGACATCCGATGTGCTTTCTTCTATTATAGTTTTAAAATGACTTAGAACTCACTTTTACAAACTGCCTCATTAATTGGTTTGTCCTGTTCCTCTGTCAGTGGTTTATGTGTATGGTGTTTTTTTCTTTTGGTTTGCTTTGGTTTTCAATTCCCACCTCTGCCCTGGGTTCATGGAGATTGCATGTTTTCCCTGTCTTTGTGGCGATTCCTCCAGGAACTAAATGTACTCCCCTAGTCCATGCGATGGAGGTTGATTAGCATCTCTGACTTGTCCAAAGTGTGAGAATACTGTAAGCGTGATTGTGCCCTACGATGGGTTGGCACCCTCTCTAGGATGTCCACTGCCTCATTCCTTACTGTATGTCTCTTGCGATATATGCCAGATTCCCTGTAACCCTGTGTAGTATACAGTACGTGGTACAGACATGAATGGGTATAATATTTATCTATTATGTGTACATGACATTTTGGTCTATATTACTGGTATTGATTTTTTTTAATATCAGTTACCCTCTAATACATAATAAGGTGATATTTGGTATGTACACTTAACACAATTTTCTCAATTAAATACCAACTACTTGACTATTACTTACTATATATTGACAATATACTTACATCTAAACACAAGTAAAAATGAAGATCCTAGTTAGACTCAATGTTTACTACAGGTCATAGACAAAATTTTAGTCAAATGCCGTTGTGTTACATTAGTAAATGATGTTTGCTGTGCTTTAGTCTATGCAATTAAATATTTTGAAGCTTTGACTCACTTCAAAATGTTTTCTGTCCATCTATGATTAAAAGGCATTTGAACATCAGAAGATAAAGAAAAGCATTATGATCTATTTATGCTCAATATACATTGAGTTCTCTGAAAACTCTGAAATCTGCACATCTGACACACGGCCTGTTCCCTTTCCCGAGCAGCAGCATCCGCAGGATTTGCTATAAACAGTGTGGTTCCTACAGCATAGGATGACAACCAGGTGCTCATCTGAAGACATGTCATCCTTCACATCTCCAACAAAGACAAAAGGGATTTTGTTATTCCAAACTAAAATATGTCAGTTTTTCTAATGCAGTGGGTGGAATACTACATCAAACTGCTAGCAAACTGGTGAACCATGGATGATCTATACCTACAGTTTCCTCACCTGAAGCTAAGGCATCAGTTAAAGTTTAATATATTGAATATGTCAACAAAAAGTGATCCAAAACACCTTCTATATTGCCTTTAACAATGCAGGTGCATCAAATATTTTCCTTGGATAAATAGGAAAATAGGAAAAGCTCCAGTGTGCTGCTCAGTCCCATGTTGTTTTTCCCCATGTCCAGATACTACGCTGCTTGTGTACCTGGTGAAACAATACATCATATGACTAGCTAATTAGCAAGCTAAATTCAATAATACAGGCTTATTAATAAATATATGATAATTATCCTCATCTATAAAATTTTCAAAACTTGAACTTCCCGTTTATTATTCAAGCATTTTTATTTTCTGTGCATATGTTTAACAACCAAGATAGGACAGCCTCTCATCAGTATAGATTTGGCTAATTATTTCTAACATCAAGCACATCGAAGCAGTTCAGCAGGTGGTGGGATTCACAGAACATCACGTATTCACATCAAATAAAAAAGTTCCACAAAGTCATGTACGTTTTTTTTTTTTTTTTTTTTTATAAGATACAATTGATCAAAAAAATCTTTCTGTACTTAATCAATTATTATATTAACCCTTGTATGGCGTTCGGGCCTGTGGGACCCATATTCATAAACATCAGCAGTTTTGAAAAACTTTGCTTCCTTGCAAATTTGTTGATTTTTCCCCACTCATAACGATTAAATTTTATTTACTTTTTTTTTATTACATTTTATTTTAAAAAATGTGATGTAATAAAGGTAAAGGGCAAATATTAACCATATATGCTGTTTTTATTACTTTTAATTGGGATGAAGTAAATCTGTAAAGTATTTTAACATAAACATTTTAATTGTGTTGAATTTAAAACCAGAAAATGCAGTCACCAGACCCACGAACACTGGATGAGTAACAAAAATATGGACAACATACAAGGGTTAAAAAACTTTATCATTCTTCTGGACAATATTAAAAGTAACACATCTATTGAATCACACAATTCCAGACCTATGGAAAAGGTCCTTTATAATACTGGTTGCCATCCTGCTGGACTATCAGCCCAGTTGTGATAAAGTGTGCTGTATCAGTTTAATCAAGTGTTTCAAACATTGTGTATTTGTCTACATTTACAAGTTTCAGGCTTTCTTAGTCTTGCTTTATTTCTAGACGTTCTGGCCTCGTACAGGAAAATGATGTGTGGATGTGTCTTGCCACCGAATATTTATGTAGACTTTCTATTCTGATGATGAAAAATCAGAGTTTGGAGTCTGGAGTGTGGAGGTGTTATACACATCACACCACCAGTTAATGCCAGTGTTACACCTTATGTACTGTACTCTTCACAAGTACTGTCACTTTGTACATTTGTAGCCAATCCCCTTTTGTTGATTTTTAAAGTGAAAAGAAGTAAGCATGACCTTTGCAACATTTTTTTTTCCAATGAATATTTCATAAATTATGGGTAATTAGAAAGTGTTACCTCAATTACCTTTCAATTACAGGCACGTGCTTGTTTTTTTAGTAATGCAATTTCTACAATAAACAGCAGATGGCGACAAACGCAAACATTTTACTCCGTGGGTTTTTTTTTTTTTTTGTTGGTTTTTCCCACCTTGTGTTTGGGCACGTCGTAATTTATAAACTTTTTTGAGGAACGTAAACTTCATGCTTCCCACTGAATATACGGTAGGTCTATATACTGTATTTATGAATTCTACCCTGAGTACACGTATAAAATAATATGTATTGCTGTTTAATGCATCTGTGGCTAAATCAATAATCTGCAAAAAAAAAAAATCGATTCGCACGTTGAGTTAAATTAAAATATTTATTAATAAGTAAACATGAGAATTTTTATTTTATTTCACAAAGCACATTTAAAGACAACTACGGTTGACCTACAGTAATGTACACATCATTAATGTCAATCCTGATTTTAATACACTAGTCTTTTACTTTTTTGTCCGTCTTTATTTATTGTTGAGAAAATCGACCCGATCCCTACTTGTTCTTTTTTTCCCCTGTTTCTCAACACACGCGCACGCTCTAAACCCAGCACCAGTCCCTCCCGCTCTTCCCCTAACAACGAAAATTGACACGCTCCCTTACTTCCCTGTGATGTTGTTGAACGTTGAACGAGAGACGCACGAGCGCTAACAGTCCGGGCTGATCATAGGAGGTCTCGCAATCAAAAGGGGTTGAATCATAGTGGATTAATCTCTAAACAAGGACAGAAAGGTAAGCTAGATGAGAAGCATTGTGTGTGTTTTGTGTGTGTGTGTTTTTTTTTTGTGTCTGTGTGTGTGTGTGTGTGTGTGCGTGTGCGTGCAATGCGCTGCGGTGCCGCTATCACTGGCCTTACATTACAGCCAGCACCATCGTGCTACTGAACCTTAATCTCACACAATTAAAGGTGATCTGGAGAAATAAAATAAACCTATAAAACATAGTCCTGTTTTGTGGCTTTGTCACTCGATCCCTTGCATATAAACCGTTCATGTGCGAGCTTCAGGTTGATCTTTGTCATTGATTGATCTTTAGGTTTTAGGTCCTGATGGGTTCATGAGCAGACACAGTCATGCATTCAGCTTTTTAAACACATCTGTTCCCTTTAATGTAGACTTTGGCAGGTCTGATTTCTTCGTTCTGTTTGAATGATGATGCATGTGCAGGATCACGTGCTTCCCTGTGAGCTATGAGGCCGGCAGGTGTGGACATCACCGTCACTGTCACTGTCACTGTGGCTGGTCCTGTGTTTATGAGATCATTCCCATGCATAGGTTTTCTGTTCAGTGTGCTTGATGTGGGTTGGCACGTGCTGCATTAGATCAGGTAGTGTCACCTGTCCTCAGTGATTTGACAAGTTTTAGTGTCTGTATGGGTTTCTTCTGGGTGCTTGGGTTTCCTCCAACTTTGCAAAAAACAAGCCCGAGCTTGAGAAAGAGTGTGAAAGTGCTTCATATCCCATCTGATGATCCGATGATGATGTGACGCCGGTTCACGAGTATACTGTAGAACCATGCTTGAGGAGCAATTAGTGAATACTATTAACCACCAGATTTGGGCAACGTTCAGAAGCTGGTGTTTCGTTTATTCATCTAGCAGACAATTTGAGACAAATCCCAACATTAGATGAATAGAGTCTAATGTCAGTGTCGTACAAAAAGAAAATACAAAGCTACAGTATGACTCTCGACTTCTGTTCGATTCCAGTGGACTTTTCACTACGGGTCAAAAGACTTTTCACTACTTGCTTTTATCTTGCTTAAATATCTAAAATTTGCCGTGTGCTCATCTCAGGACTTCTCTTTCTAATCTGCTCACGCTGGACTTTCTTCCTTTAAACTTTTACACTGTAATAAAATCGTACACTCTAATGATTTATACAGTAATCACAATCACAAAAGTCACCCAAAAGGATATTTCTTTCTTATGGCATCGTCGTCTCCCCTCCTTGGCTGGGTGACACTACACAATTAAAGCGAATTGAATTAACACCTCGCATACAGGTGCAGGATAATTAACACGTCCCTCCGGGGATTTGACGAGGTTTTTCCAGACGTACAGTGCAGTGGCGTGCAGTGCAGAACATCACACCTGACCAGTTTTTGAATGTTATCAGAGAAATCACCTGGACCAGGAAGTTTTTTTTTTTTCTCAATTTGCTCTTCCGGGTCCTCCAGACGATCCTCTAATTTAATCCGGATCGCTCGGGGATTCTGTAATGGTTTGGATTAGGCATGTATGTCTGTGCGTGGTGGAGAAAATAAAAATGTACAGTAGATCACATGAGGTTATAGCTGAGGTTTCTACCCAAGCATATATTCACTTTTTTCCCTTCCACCTGTGCACCTGATTTGCACATTACCTGTGAAAAGCAAATCTCTGGAATATGAGATCTGGGTTGATATGAATATTTTGTAAGTGAGACGCTTGGAATTAACGTCCAGTCGCAGCACATGTAACGTCATTATTTTTCAGCTTGTTTTTAGGGCCTGTGGGAATTAACCAGCATTTAACCTCTTAACTAATCTCTTGTTATCATTCAGTCATCAGTGTGTAAATCACTGTGTCCAGGTTTTTTTTAGTATTTATCTTACATCCTCAAAGGACATTGACCATTTTTTAATCACTAGATCGGATTTATGTATCGTTGACCTTTTTTCTTTTCATTAATTTACTCTTACGTTGAAAAGAACTAACCTCATACTGTACGTGTGGACACTTTAGTCTCCTTCCATAAACTCTTAAAGTATCAGAGTTCTTCTCAACCAAACCCCATCAGTGATCTACGTTAATTCATTTATCTGATGCTTTTATCCGATTGGGTTTGGAATTTGAGTGTTTAATAGATTAAAGGTGTCAGAGATTTATTTGATTGAATTGATTTTTTGAGTAATATGTTGTTTTTAATACATTTATATGTTGCAGCTACTACTTGGATGCCCAGATGGAATATGAATCGAAATCGCATACTTCTGATTTGTTCTTTGTCGGTTTTGTTGTTTGTGTGCGTGTGTGTGTGTGTGTGTATACACATGTATATGTGTATATAGTGTGAGTTGTGTGACACTAAATATTCCAACAAGAAGAAGAAATGAACTTCGAGGACTCGGATGATGCCCTAATTCAACTATAAGAAACGACTTAATGTGGAATGATGGACAATTGTTGCATTTAACGATCGCAGCATGGCGTACGTAGAGAAAAAGGGGCGGGGCTTCCACACTGGGTGCCTATTAAATTGGCCAGTCTGTTGAGTGATTTATTTATAAACGTTTTTTTTTCTTCTTTTCTTTAAATTTGCTGTATTCTGTTACATTCCCAGTTTAAACGAAACGGTTAGCGTTCTGTTTGAGATGGTACAATCCCTCTAAAACGCACACACTCGATGGAGTGCTGGAATAAACTGGAGTGCCTAGAGTAAGTGTATAGTGTGTTGTTTGTCATTTGGAACACAACTAAATGACTCTTTGCTAAACTATTTGTCGTACAGCTCTTTTGATTGTTTCTAATTAGCCGCTGGACATAATTTGCCATTAAGAGCCAAGTTGGCATTGCAGCTTGAGGGAAAAAACTGATGTAGGAGGAAGGGAACTTAACTATGCAGTGTTTTTGATTTGATTCATTTATTTTTTGTCTGAGCCAAAGGAAAACGTCTCATTTGCACGTTGTTGTTTTTTTTTGAGTATGTGAAGTTGTGAGGAAAAAGAAACGTTTGGACGAAGACAGGCTTTGCCAGTGTTCTCAATACACACAGGAACAGCAGAGCTCTTTACTGTATGTTCCAGAGCTTACGTAAATCTCCAAGCAGCAGCAACGCTTTAACGGGCAGGAGAGATGAATGAAAGGTGTGTGTGTGTTTGTGTGTTGGCAGTGTATGGTGTCCAGGGCAGCTAACATACATTATGACAAATTTAAAAGTAAACCAAAAGAAAAAATCAACAGTGAAACAAACAACCGATGAGTGTTTAGCTTTCAACGTAAAATTTAGTGAATATTCTGATGAGTCCCAAAATGCTGAGTATATAAACGTGTGCTAATTTCCATTCATGGCTCCCAACACACTATTAAAACGTGTTTAAACGTTGTCTGATACACAACGCTCTTGCCTTATATCTTTGCCCTGTGCGAGAATTGACCCGGCACTTTGGTGCTTTGAGCTGAACGCCATTTTAATGTCGATATTTTAAAAGCTCTTGATTTGATTAAGCCGCGAGTGAGCTGGCCCGAGGGGGTTGAGTCATTTCCAGGCCTGAAAGCTGAGTGCTTCTTGTTCTCTCTGAATCTCGGCTTCAGCCGGATCTGTTCAGCGAGACGTTTCCTACAATCCGCCAATGAAATTCCCAGAGAAACCTGTTATTGATTGTAGATGTTAAATACCCCACCACCACACCCCACCCCTTCCTCCTCCATACACCCGGTGTCCCCACTCCCTGTCTGGCCCCAATTAGGTTGCTTGTAATTCTATAATTCTGCATTAATAACACATCTCTGAACGTTTTCATTCCCAGCTGGTCGCTGGGTCACGCAAATTACTCAGACTGTTGGCATCGGGGTCCTTCATAATGGAATATAAGTCTCATGATTAGAGAATCATTTAGTTATATAATGCTTTTATCTGAATGTGTGTCATTTTATTGGCTGTAGTTTAATGACAAAAACGTGTAATTTTTATATTATATGAAGAATCTTGTAATTAAATTGCATGTATATTTATATATACGTATAAATAATAAGTGTGTCTGTAAGCAGTAAAACACTCAAGGCATACTGTGAGTGTTGGGTTGCAGCTCCAAGTGAAGAAAAGTTGCTTATTATTTCAAATAACCCAGAATTCACTCGAGTTTGCACCTGCAAAACAGGTTCTTGTTGTTTCATCAACACAAGTCATCATGTTCCCATGAAGCTGGAACATCCTTTGAGAACTTACTGTCTGATAAGAACATGCTGACTCTGGAGACTCTTTCTGTGTGTGTATATATATATATATATATATATATATATATATATATATATATATATATATATATATATATATATATATATATATACATACACATATCTATATATATATATATATACACATATCTATATATATATATATATATATATATATACACATATCTATATATATATATATATATATATATATATATATACACATATCTATATAAAGCCAGCATCTCAGAAAGAAATTGGTGTTAAAATTCCAGAATACCTTAATACCCCTTTTCCGCCAAAAAGAACCGGGTGCTGGTTCAGAGCTAGCGCTGGTGCTGGTTCAAAGTTGGTTCCACTGGCGAACCTTCTAAGAACCGGTTTGCCTTTCCATCGGCTAGAGAGCCATCACAGAGCCAAGTCTGATGTCACTGACTAACTAAACTTCACTAAAATTAACGAACTTAAATCAAGCATCGCATTAGTTCTGGCAGGCCTAGTTCTAGCTGTTAATCAACTGTCCACGACGCGCACCAATCCGGTTACGACATCCATATTACCCGACAATTTAAATTACCATTCATAGAGCCACTCTAGCGTTTCGCTATTGCTGCGATCTAAACTCCCTCCTCCAACCCCAACTCCGCCATGCCAGAACTCGCGTTCCTTGTACCAGTTTACGCCATAAATCTCCACATAGTTTTCTCTCTCTCTCCCTATCTCTCTAATTATTTAATTGTTTATTTATCCATCCATTCATTTACTTTCCAAAAACGTGGAAGGGAGCATATCTAATACTATGCATGATTAGTGGTTCTGTTATATGGGGGTCTATTCTATTTTCAGAGCACACGTGGTTGTTGAGGATCTTTGTTTTGGTGGCGGCTCGGATGCTCGTATCTCAAAAATTTGCTCATATATCAAGACAAAAATTTGGTCGAATCACAGCTTGTATCTCAAAAAATTCGTATGTCAATGCACTCGTATCTCGAGGCATCACTGTATACATTTTATCTAGGAAATGTAGTTTAGTAAAAGTGAAAGTTGACTAACTTAAATAGCGAAGTAAAGTACAGATACGTGAAATTTCTACTTGAGTACGGTAACGAAGTATTTGTACTCCGTTACATTACAACACTGCATTAGACCAATCAGAATCCAGTGCTCATAAGCACTAAAAGTGTGTAAGCATCCTGTTGTTGTTCACCTTTTTGTCGTTCTTGTTTCTTCGTCTGGGATCCATCTGGTAAAAAGATGTAAAATTTGGCCCAGTGATCTAAGGAACATTTGGACCAAATTTGGCCCTAATATGAAAGTGTGTTTCTGTTCAAAACATTTGATCGCTGTTTAATCCTGGATCTGAAAAGAGTTCAGCTCACCCTTTGACGCCAATTTCCTCTTGATTATATTTTCCTCTATGGTCTCTTTTTTTCTCCTTCAAATTCTATTCGATCAACAACCGTTTTGGCAGACGTCATCTTCAGATCAACCTGCATAAATGTTCTTGATAGAATCATGAAGACTCCAAATGTTTTGCTTGTAATTGACCATTTAAAGTGATGGAGAATCCACCAAACGGGATGCTATGCCGTATTTCAGCAATGAACCAAAGCTCGTAAGTTCGAGATCATGAACTCAGGCTATGCAACAAATTTCTTACCGTGCTACATACTGATCTTCATAGTTGTAGCTTATCGTCTTCATACTAAACGTCAGAGTAGGAACAGACAACTCTATCTCCTGTTTGTTCATCTTGATCTTGACTGAGTGAAACTCCAGAAGTCTCCAGAATGAATCAGGTTATGTTATGGCTCCTGCTTTCTCAACTGTAGCTCATCTAAAAATGTTCGGCTCACCATAAAGCGATGACCCAACTTATGGCAATGGTTCACTCTGAGGTTTTTATTTTTATGCATTTTGTGTGACAATCGACATTTTAGCTCCCGGAGGATGAGGCTTTTAGCCTGCAGCCTGTCAGTTATCGACAAAATCATTTTAGTTGCATTTGGTGATTGAATCATGAGCGTTATTTGGCGCTCTGTGGCTTCAGGGCTTGTACACTATTTCTGCATGTTAGTTTTGTTCACACACACACACACACACACACACACACACACACACACACACACACACACACACACACATATATATATATAATATATATATATATATATATATATATATATATATATATATATAAAATTCTAGACTAAGTTATATTTCTTTTTATTTCTTTATTTCATGCAACAATATTCATAAAATCTTCCCTATCATGTTAATCCTATTACCATTTTTAGTCAAAATAGTTGAGTAAATTCAGTCGCAGATTATCTCTGCGTTTTTTCCCCCTCTCCGTGTTTGCTATAAATAGATTTTTTTCTTATCACAACTGCGAATGATGCAGATCATTTAATCTTCCACCTTATCAGTAACTGACCTTTTAACAGAAGTGGAGGATTGATTGTTGTGAAACAGGAACAAGTTTATCACTGCTGTATTGTTTTCGATGATAAACCTGTGTGTGGGTGTTAAAGCGAGAGACATTAATTAGTCGCATAGTAAAAATTTCCACCTTACGATTCACTGGTTGTCTTGTCTTGGACCACTTCATACCAGGATCGCCCCAAAAGATCTGCCACTTCTGAGATGCTCTGACTCAGTTGTCTAACCATCGCAATTTGTTTCTAGTCACTCAGATCTTTACGCTTGCTCATTTTTCCTGCATTCAGGACATTAACTTTTCACACAAGATTCAATACAGCATTTCAGGTTAACTATTAAAAAATAAACGAATGGATATGCCACAGTAGCAGTGCTGTTAAGCTTCATAGGTGTGATTATAATCAATGTTGGGCAGTAACGCGCTACTGTTATGCAGTTACTTCTGACAGTAACTAATACTGTAACGCATTACTGTTTATATAAAGTAACGCCGTCACCGTGCGTTTGTCCGTTACTTTTTTAAATTAGTTCATTTAGGCTGATGTGTGGCCTACAGCCTAACCCATTTACAGCAGCGACGCGTTGTAGGAGTGGTGGATGATGTGGGCGTGTTTCCATTTATTCATGTATGTGAGGCAGTAATGGCGAGTCAAGCCGAGAGCAAGACGAGTTTCTCAGAGTGGAAATATGCTCATTATTTCTTTACAAAAAGTAACTAAAAGGTTACTTTTAACAGTAACGCGTTACTTTTTGGTGTAAGTAATCAACAAAGTAATTGAGTTACTTTTTGAATGAAGTAACTAGTAACTGTAACTAGTTACTATTTCTTAGTAACTAGCACAACGCTGATTATTATACATTATGAAAAAGCCTTTTCCTCTTGTTCCTTATGGACGTAAGAGCAAAAGAATGAATGCAAACCGAGTGAACGTGTGTTTTGACCCACTTGCTCTGTAGTGATCGGGAACAATAAAAGAATAATTGTCTTACTGTAAGGCCATCCTTAAAAATATTCTCGTTTGTCGTAACCCGACCGACCCTGTCAATTTAGTACCGACTCAATTTTATTTTTTGCTTTAAGTCCGACCGACTTGCCGGTTGTAAATTTGCGTCAAGACCGATGTTTTTTGTTTTTTTTTTACTCTTCAAACAACTAATACAAAAGCTAATAAAATAATATTAATGGGTTCGGGCACCATAATACATCTAAAAAATTCATTACAACAGCTCAACACTGCTTTAGCTTGGCACGAAGTTCTGGAAAAACATCAAAATAAGGTTTGCAATGATGCGCCCGAAGGCACGGGATGAAGACCCAGTCAGTGACGTCACGATATGCTAATTTGTTTAAAGTCATACCTACGTAATCACCATCACCAAAATTGTACTTTTTTTTTACATTGAAACTTGAAAAAAAAATATATATAGACCTACGTACCGACCCTTTTTTTTTTTTTTTTTTTTTTTTTTTACTTTAACCGCAAACCAAAATATTTTTAAGGATGGCCCTACGTACTGTATAACCCTGCTTTTCTTTGTATACGCTTCATTATTATAAAGAAGAAGAAATGGTTTGTTTCTAACAATGTATGTTATCTGACCTGCTTCTTTACAATAGGCTTCGCTTCAACACAGGAAGAAGAATATAGTCCAGCACGCAACCTTATTTAGGGCACACAAGAGCTCATATTTCTAATAACCTTGGAGATCTCTTTTAGATTTAGAACCTTTATGCTAAGATTTTGAGGAAACCATCTATTTTATTTTATTTTTTTAACAGAAGCGCTTCGATGTACCAAGTATAAAGGCTTATCAATAATCTCATGGTTTATACAGTGGTCAAAATCTATAGAGGAAATGATTCTTGAAATTTGCATCCTCATTTACAGATTATTACTTATGATAAAACAAATTGGGTGTCTTTTAGATCATTCTGTGAAAAATTAGCCCTGGTTTGAAGCCGTTTTAATAAAGGTGCGGTTACTGAGTGGCTTTCCTTGTTATAACATTTCAAAAAAAGCATTTCATGCAAGAATAAGGAATGAATGAATGAATGAATGACTTTTGTTGGCTCACCGTGGTCAATGAACCTTTTGTGTGACGTTGCAAGCATCCGTCTCCTTTCAAACCAATGACATGTAATATCTTGCTGTTCCAAACCAGGGCACGAATCCGATCATAAATTATTTATGGTAACAAAACCCCAAGCTAAATGAATTGCTTCCGTTGTTGAAGCTGTACTGAGACAAATGAGCAGCATGCACCGATCAGCCCATGACAGAAAAACTACCTTCCTAATATTGTGTAGGTCCCCATTGTGTCACCAAAACAGCTCTGAGCTGCCGAGGCACAGAAAGCAGTCTGTGGCTATGCAACCCCGTCTGCAGCAAGCTGAGATTCTGACACTTCTCTGTCCTAGCTGGCAGTATCTAATGTGTGTTGTGATTGGACCAAACGGACCAACCTTCACTTCCGACTTGCATCAATAAACTGGACATAAGCAACAAACTTCGGGTGTCATTGTCTTCTGTTACCCCAGATTGAACCGTCTAGTTGCAAAGAAACAAGGGTTCTCGTTGATTTAGCGTTGTAGTGAGTTAAAAAGGCATGTTTAAATACAATTAAATTCAAATTATTAATTTTAATTTAATTGTATAGCCGCCACCCCCCACACACCACCCCCAGCGGGCCGCGGTAAAATGATCAAACATTGACTGGTCCGCGATGAAAAAAAGGTTGTGGACCACTGACTTAAAAGACAAATTGTATCTTCCCATTTGTACTCACTTGCACGTTGAGTCAGGTATTCGCTCACTTTAAAGGCAGTCATGTCTAGACCTAGAAGATTATGGTAATTCTGTTCGTCGTTTAGATTCCCTAAAGTAAAGTTAAAACCATTTATTTATTCCTTGAACCAGCGAGGCGTATTTTATTATACAGTTACGTATATATATATATATATATATATATATATTATATATATATATATATATATATATATTTGAAAATACAACTGTCCCTCTGGAAATGCTAAAAAAAAAAAACTTTTGTTTTGACATCTGCCAAAGGAACAGACCGACAGTTGCACATTTGTGTCACATGCCCTATTACTTATAACTGTACTTATAAATGGTGTGCCATTAATTAACTCGGCAGTCAAGATTATGCCTACTTTGCTAGCTGTATTTCCTGAACATATTTCCTCAACTTCCTGTTAATGTTCAACATCTTTTGGCACATCTAAACCCTTGTCAATTAAACCCTGGTCATTTGAATATCGTTCAGGTACCATCTGGCTGGCCTTTTGACAGCAGTCATTGGTGTATGTCTATTTGTGCCACCCATCAGCACTCTACCAACAACTGTCCTTCACTAACTGGTAAATAAATAAAGAGGGAACACAGTGGAGATATTTACAACCTATGGATCCGTGGTGAGGATGGCAACACTGTTCCTGTACAGGGGTAGCAGCATCATAAAAACTTTTGGAAATGGATCAAGCATTTCACAAGGACAGCAAAGGCAAATGGCCCCCTTTGCTTCTACTTTTGATTTGTTTAGACTAATAACCATATCAGGGTTTTATTGTTTTATTAAAGAATTAGATATTGAACAAGGCCTGAAGAAAATGTAGTTTACCTACAGTACAATTAACCAGACCTTCAACTGCAACCCAATTGCACAGACAGAAAGACATTAACACGGAAACCTGATGTTACATCATCCATCCTGAACAGATATTTCCTGGTTTCCTGTTTTGTGAGCTTGCAGTTGCACGGTTGCACGGTTTAGCCCGATACAGCGGCCTTCCTGGTTTTTGTCCCTTGTGGTCACTGTTTCTGGTGTTTCTACTGTTTATAAGAATAGAATTCTGCTCAGACTGGGCAATCATTGCATGCACAGTTCAGATGGAGGTTGTCTCTGGGTATGTTCCTGGATGGAGCTTGTAGAGAGATCCAAAGTGTTTTATTTCTTCCATAATAGAAATGCCAGTGTTTCTGTTTCTGTTCTCCAACTTAAATTCCATAGTATCCAATCCTAAACTGTTAAATTCATGTAAATTAATGTTTGTTAGAAAGTTTTACCTCAATCACTCACCACTACACTCTCTCTCTCTCTCTCTCTCTCTCTCTCTCTAGAGTCTCCATCAGTATGGACCATTCAGTGCGGATGCATCTCTCTCTTGATTGACAAGCAAGAGGGATGGGCCATCCCCAGGAAGAGTCTCATTAGGTAGAGAAGATCCAATCCACAAATCCCACAAGTCTCGACCATGAAACTCGACCCATCCTGAACTCTGCCTATAAGCAAACACCCAAACATGGCTTCCATATACCTATGGAAGCTATCGTCCCAGAAGCTAGGCTTCTTCCTGGTGAGTTTTGGCTTTATCTGGGGTATGATGCTACTGCACTTCACCATCCAGCAAAGGACGACGCACGAGAGCAGTGCCCAGTTACGCGTGCAGATCCTCGACCTGAGCAAGCGCTACATCAAAGCTCTGGCCGAAGAAAACCAGGGCATGATGGATGGACCTTACGTGGGGACCATGACTGCATATGGTGAGACACCACATATTTTTTTTGTTATGTCGTGTTTTGCTTGTTTTCATCTAGTTCAACTCAAGATAATATCAGTCATGTTTGACTGTTTATACCATGTGAAGGGAAGAAAAGTTAGTTCTGAAGAGTTTTGGGGGCGTGGCCAGCACCCAGCTCGGCTAGCTTGTTAATAGTAAGCTATGAGATGACGAGGATGATCGCTATGACCGTGTTGGTAGCCCAAAATTTGATGTTCAGTATATGTGTAGACTAAAGTACTATTCTTTGGTTAAGTGTTCCTTTGGTTTATGCTAGCTATTTTCTCATTTTAAACCAGGCTGTTATGGTCATGTTATGGCTCTGTTATGTTGTGGATATATTTTTTGTATTATTTGCTTAATGAAAACACTCCAAAAAAAAGCAGTAATGTTGTTTCATACACCTCAAGAAAGTAAATATTCAAACTGTTTAGACAAGCATATATTTTCTGATGTAGTCAGTCAGCCTTTGCCAAAAAAATCATCCGTGAATAAACCTGCTGTTTGCACTGACTTTTAAAATACAAGCGACACTGATCAGACATTGTATACCATTCCATTAACTACCTGCTTTTTTACCATGCTCCGAAGTTCGCTTTTTATTCGGCTGGTGATCCATGAAAGTTTTTTTGTCCTCCCCTTGTTGGCTGAACTTTCATCTGCCTTGCGAGAAATGTCAAAAGTCTAGAGTGTTCTGGTGAGAATGTTACTGTGTTTTCTGGCAAAACATTAGCAAAGCACCTTAAGCCCAGCTACACTGTATGTCTGATGGAAACCGTAAATTGGTACACAACGATTTGTACCTGTGCAAATAAACTAAACCTTTTAACACCTTAGATATAATAATTATGGTTATACTTTGGGTATAACCACTGACCCATGACATCATTGGTAGATAATGCTTAAAGTTTAGATCATATCTTAGATATGGATTTAGTGTTTTTTTCCCCAGCACAACACACCAAATCTTCTTTATTCAGGTTACAGTATGTTATTAGAGGAAAGTTGGCAGGTTTGTAATTTCTTGTCCTTTCCTGACACCAAGCTTTTAGCTCGGCTGTGTTCCACTGACACCGATTTAATGTTTTAAGACACAACCCAAAACAATCTAATTAAAATCTCTTTTATTACACTGAATTCCCTTCAGTCTGAAGTTAATCTCAAGAGCTGAGTATTAAAGTCTTACGAATGCCTTGACAGATTTTAGGAAAAGCATGGAGGGATATTTTTTTTTCTTGATCTTGTAAATACCTGATATATTTTCTGTGGTAAGTTCAGCTTTTTAAAAGAATAAATGTTTGTGTACACCAATTTTTAAAAGTGCTAGTCTTTGGCTATGTTGTTGACATTGTGAGCTGTATAGCGTACACCTTGGTGTCACTTTCACAATGTTGTCTAAAAGTGTTCTTTGAAAGAAAATACTTGAACCGTTTACTTTATGAGCTCTGAATGCCATGTGTTTCAGGTCTCTCAGGCATCTGGCATATTCAATAACTCTGTGTTACTGATAATTCAAATTTTGTTAAACTTACTTTAGTTAATCTATATACTATAGTTAATCTTGTTATGATTATCTGATTATTAAGATGTTAAGAATTGTAACGAATGGGAAATAAATGTGTGCTGTGTTGTAGGCGAGACTCCTCGGTGGATTCGTCAAAAATAAATGTTTGCTTTCTTTTTCTAAAGAAAGACTAAACAAAGTGTTTGACATTCATTTATCTTGGCATTACCCATGTTTTGCCACTACTATGAATGCTACAATGAGCTTAGTGTTACACTTTGGCCTCACCTTCACAATACAACCTTAGTTCAAGTTAAGGTTTCTGAGGAGAATCAGGTACATATCAACTGAACTGAAATGAAAAAAAAAAGAGATCAATTGTTCAGCTATTTTGTTATTACATGACATAATCTAAAGCCAGATTCAGATGAGAAAAGTTCTACAGTTTGAAATCTCATATACAGTCTCTGCTTAGATAATCTGTTTACTGCTGTTTTAATGTCATTAGGGGAAAAGCTAATGTGTGTGCTCGGCAGTCAGGTCAGGTTTTCAGACAGCAGGAATCTTGAGGATAGATTGCTTTACGGGTTCTCTGGACTTTGGCATTTTTTTGTTTGTTTCTTTCTTTCTTTAATTTGCTTTGAGACAGAAAAAAGAGAGATGAGGAAGTGACTATTTTCTGTCTCAAAGCAAATTTGGCATTTTTTTGTTTGTTTCTTTCTTTCTTTAATTTGCTTTGAGACAGAAAAAAGAGAGATGAGGAAGTGACTATTTTCTGCACTATAGAGAAAGTCAGAAAAGCAACTGCAAAGGCCAGATCATTGATTTCTGTGTTCATGCAATAGAATAGGTTTATTTTGGAAATGTGGTCCTTGTCTTTGACTAAGTAGACTGTCTGGGCCTTCTTTTGATTTGTGCTGTCAGGAAGTTGTTTGGTTAATTTATCAGTGATTTCTTGGTGGCTTGAATCTGGCAGTCTCATTTTCTCTTCAACAAGAGAACAGAAACTTTCTTCTCTGTCGGCTGAACCTGATTCGTCTGGCTTTGTTCACTGGTCCAAGCTGGTACCTTCGGCTCATTTTCTTTTTTTCAAGGTCTGGTAAAGATCCATTCCTTGGTATATGGGCAGATTTGAAATGAAACATAGCCCTCAAATTTTGAATTGTGCTTGCTTTATTAAAAAAAAAAAAGCAACAAAAAATACCTGTGGTAGGTTGGTAAGGGATTGATTGTTTATAGCTGGTATAAACAACTGTTTAGTGATTTTAAATGGACTTGAAGACATTGCACAATTAACTATTATAAAAAACAGATCAAGTACAAATGTTGTCCTATAGGTAGAAGTGTATAGTGTAGTGTTGTGGTGCTTGTAGAATTAAACACTCTTACATTCTGTTGTAAAACAATTATATGTATCTGAGTTTCTAACAATACTCGCTTAGTGACCGGTCACTTCACACCGCTCCATCATTGAATGATTGGTGAAGTTAATATAACATTGAATTGTAGTCTCATTGCAGTGCCACGTGACAAGGGACAAAGGATGATACAAGTGAACAGTCATTTTATGGAGTTGATGTGTTGAAAGCAGGGAAAATGAGTCTAAACAACTGTGACAAGGGCCAGATTGTGATGGTTAGATGACTGGGTCCAAGCAGTGAGGTCCAAGGAAGGACTACCGGTGAACCCGGATACAGGGCCATGAGTGGTCAGAGTGCCCATGCTGACCCTTGGGCAATGTTTTGCTTGCAAAGTTTGGGTCTTGTAGAACCTACCAGATCGAGTAAACCTTACTTTGAATAACCTCTTTGAGCATTTTAATGTGCCTGCTTACCTCAAAAAAATTACTCAGGAATGGTTGGAGTTGAAGGTATTGATTTGCCTACCAAATTCCCGAGATCACAACCCGATGAAGCTTATGAGGAAGGTGCCGGACAAAAAGTCCAATTTGCAACGTACAGTATCAGCTGCTAATGTGCTGGTGCCAGAAATCACAGCTGGTCCCGTCCATGCCTTGTGGGGTCAGAACTTTTTTTGGTAGCACAAAGTGGCCCTACATGATATAAGAAGGTGGATTTAACCACTAATTTGATGGACTCTTGTTGTTTTCTTACTGTGCAAAAAGACCCAGTCCAGCTAAGCTGCTGCATGTCCTCATTTTACAAGAGTGAAAACAAAGCAGAACTGTTAACACAGAAAGAGAAGGGATGTTGTAGTTTCTCCTTCAGGGTAAAGTGAGCCTGAAAGCTTATTCGACTGCAAAGCCAAGGATCAATTTTATGGAGGACTAAAGAGAGGATGAGAGAAAGAGAGATGGAGATGGTAGTTCAAGGTGAGGGGCTGGGGTGAGGGGCGGTCTATATGGAGGGAGAAAGTATAGATCGCAGTGAGGTTGGTAATCCCAGACGAGCTCCTTCATTTTAAAGCTTTCATGGCCGTAGCCTAAGCAGCGTGTATCGAATGTCTGCAGGCAGAAGAAGAAAACCTTTTTAGTTTTAGTGTTTTGTTAGTCCATTACCAAACTTTTGCTTTAAAAACATTGTTTGTTTGTTTTTTTTTGCTGTAATCCTAGATCATCTTGAATCTGTAGGTATCTACACACTGTTTTGTTCACTAACACAACGATGTGTGCTTTGTAGTACAGTATCATGGTGCTGTTTTTCCTCTATTCCACAATGCCATCTGTTTAATAAAGATGCATGTGCTGTATTTCCTTTCATATGTCATAGTGTCACAATTCCTGTAATTGGAATAACATAAAAGCTTTGTACGAATCTGAATGAATGTTCCGTAAGATCGAGCGCTGACAAATTCATTAGGCCAACGTTTTGGTTCCTCGGAAACCTCATTGACAACAAACGATTGTTAGCTAAAATGACGTAATAACTTTAGGTAATGTGTTACCTGGATTTGTGTTATATGAGGCAATAAAAGTTAGAGTTAAGTTTTAATTGGATTTGAGTTAAGTTTGGGTTGGGTTTTCGTTAAGTTTGCGATTAGTTTGGGATGAGATTTTGTGTTGATCAAATGTGTTTGATTTGAGGGTGAAATTAAAGATTTGAGTGAGTTTGAGTCAATTGTTGTGAATTTGTTGTATGTTTTAGTTTATGATTCGTTTGACTTGGAGTTTGTATAAGTCTGAGTTGAATTTCTGGTTGGATTTGGGTTAAAGTTGAGGTTGACGTTTGAGTTCCTCTCAGAAACACACTCAGGTTTCATCACACATTCAGGTTTAAAACCAAAAATTCTTATTGTTCAGTTATCAGGATGTGTTGGTTGTTTGTCCACTTGCTGTGACTTTGCAGTAAAGTAATACTGTATACTGTATAATGCTGAAAATCGATCACGCCGTTTTCTGGAAAGAGGAAAAAAAAAACCTTACTGTAATCCACCTCCATAGCAGTATCAATGACAGCGTATGAAACAGGCCAAGTGTAGCGCACTGCGTTATCCTCTAAAGGAAACATTATACTGAGACAAAAGCAGAAAGCTGAGAAGAAAATTTGCAACGTTGGCTTATGATCATGCAGTAAACCTGTGAGCTACAGTATTTATTCCTCTGAGATCATTAAATGTTTATTGTACAGTAGAACAGACTGAGTCTTCATATAGCACCTCCCAGTTAGTAAAGTCATTTCTGAAAGCTGGTGCAGAATAAACTGTTAGCTTGTGTGTAATTGACCTTGAGGCTCGGTCACTCCCGGTGCAGTCTGAGAGCTGGAGAGAGGATGATGGGATACAAAAATCTTCCGCTCTCACTCTGGTTCTCTTTGTCTCACTACTAGAAAACAAATTGTGTACTCTGACCAGTTCTGCGCGCACACACACACACACACACACACACACACATCTGTATCTATTACTCTCTGTCTTTCTATCGCTGTCTGTCTGTCTTAGTTAATGACTCTGTCTCACTCTGACTGTCTATCTGTCTTTCTCTCTCTGTCCATGCCTGTCTTTCTCTCTCTTTCTCTTTTTCAACTGTCTATCTGTCTGTCTGTATCTGTCACTGTCTGTCTGTCTGTATCTGTCACTCTGTCTGTCTGTCTGTCTGTATCTGTCACTCTGTCTGTCTGTCTGTCTGTCTGTCTGTCTGTCTGTCTGTCTGTATCTGTCACTCTGTCTGTCTGTCTGTATCTGTCACTCTGTCTGTCTGTCTGTCTGTCCGTCTTTATCTCTCATTCTGTCTGTCTGTCTGTCTTTATCTCTCATTCTGTCTGTCTGTCTGTCTTTATCTCTCATTCTGTCTGTCTGTCTGTCTTTATCTCTCATTCTGTCTGTCTGTCTGTCTTTATCTCTCATTCTGTCTGTCTGTCTGTCTGTATCTGTCACTCTGTCTGTCTGTATCTGTCACTCTGTCTGTCTGTCTGTCTGTCTGTATCTGTCACTCTGTCTGTCTGTATCTGTCACTCTGTCTGTCTGTCTGTCTTTATCTCTCACTCTGTCTGTCTGTCTGTATCTGTCACTCTGTCTGTCTGTATCTGTCACTCTGTCTGTCTGTCTGTCTGTATCTGTCACTCTGTCTGTCTGTCTGTATCTGTCACTCTGTCTGTCTGTCTGTCTGTCTGTCTGTATCTGTCACTCTGTCTGTCTGTATCTGTCACTCTGTCTGTCTGTCTGTCTTTATCTCTCACTCTGTCTGTCTGTCTGTCTGTCTGTCTGTCTGTCTGTCTGTCTTTATCTCTCACTCTGTCTGTCTGTCTCTATCTGTCACTGTCTGTCTGTCTGTATCTGTCACTTTGTATTTCTGCCCTTCTATTTTCTTTCTCTTCAATTAAAAAAATTATCATATCCAGGCTTGTTCGAGAATCAGAAGAACGTGTGTGTCTGTGTGTGTGTCTGTGTGTGTGTCTGTGTGTGTGTCTGTGTGTGTGTCTGTGTGTCTGTGTGTCTGTGTGTGTCTGTGTGTGTCTGTGTGTGTGTGTGTGTGTGTGTGTGTGTGTGTGTGTGTGTGAGTGTGTGAGTGTGTGAGTGTGTGAGTGTGTGAGTGTGTGAGTGTGTGTGTGAGTGAGTGAGTATGTGTGTGTGTGTGTGAGTGAGTGAGTATGTGTGTGTGTGTGTGTGTGTGTGTGTGTGTGTGTGTGTGTGTGTGTGTGTGTGTGTGTGTGTGTGTGTGTGTGTGTGTTTTGGTGCTTTTCCACCAGACGGTATTGCGCAGCACGACTCGGTAAATTATTTGCGTTCTCACATTTCATCGTTATTCTCACTTCCAAGCAAGCCGAGGCGTGAATAAGTACCTGTGCTGAATTTAATTAGCATGCGAGTCGAGCCGGTACACACAGGTGCTGCTGCCTCCATCGATCGAGTGTCACAAAATCGTCCTGATGATATCTGAGGCTGGAATTGCTTCTGTACTGGAACATGAATCTTCAGTAATATCATTCTCAAGTTTCTTTTTTTTTTAATGTCCTTTTTTCTTTGCAGCCTTGACAGTTTATACTAAGGAAGCCTTTTGCAAATAATCTCACAGGTGAATCGAATTGACTTTTTTTTTCTTTTTATTGATTTGAATTTTGTTCTGTAGATTTGAAGAAGACTCTCGCTGTGCTGCTGGACAACATCATGCTGAGATTGTCCAAGCTTGAGTCCAAAGTGGACACCATCGTCGTCGTCAACGGCTCGGCCTCTAACCAGACCAACAGCACGGTGGCTCCTGCCCCCAGCTCCGCCAATGGCGAGAAGGTCAATGTGGCAGGTACTGGTCTGATTTATCGTAGAACCCTAAGTTGCTTTCAAGAAGTTAAAGCTTGTATAAGTAAGTCTGAAAAAAGTACATTGTAAGTTAAAGTACTGCGTCTTCTGTTGCGGACAATTCTTACTTGATCCAGAATGATCCAAAACCGTTACTTGAGATCGAGTTAAAAAGTGAGCAGTTGAACTGAAATTTAAAGTTTTCATACAAATTCTGGTTAATGGTAACTTGTAGCAATTTACAAGTTTTAAAAGGCTACTAGGTTAAAACTTAGGTTATAGTTCAAAGATTTTAGTTATAAATGGCTCACTCACTTGAGTCAGAAAGCTTTGTTAACTTCCTGTGTAATAATTCCATAAGTACCCTGAGAGCATTCTCCATCATCACCCTCTTCCTGCTATTGTGTACGTTTTTTTACACTACATGCAGGACATTCATACTTTTTCCCAACTTTTCTTATTTTACTAATGCTTTAGAGAACAAATTCAGCCTGTAACATCTGATACACTTCGGACGTTGTGATGTCACAACGTCGACCGCAGTCAGCAATTTTGAGCTCCATCTTCCTTTGTTTCTTCTTGTTTTTTCTTGTTCATTTTACTTTTTCGTTCATCTGATTTTAATATTCTTAATCTCTTACCCCTTCATTTTTCTCCATGTTTTGTTCTGTCTGCTGATCTTAAGAACTGTTTATTTGGAATCCATTCAGTGTAAAGCTTCGAGAACTTGATCTTAATATCTCAGTATGGAGGATTTCAAATGACATCAGAACGGATTATAACCTACAAACTAATGTGCTTCAGACTCCAGCTGAGTAGCTGAGAAGCCAAAGCTGCAGTCTAGTATCGATTTGTTAGATACTTTTAACCACATCCTTATTTTCTCTCTGTCTTGCATGTGTGTTCAGTCTGAAACATTTACAAGGAGACATTTGCTTGAAATCTTCTTATCTATTTAGGCCAAAGTTTTTTGTTTTTTTTTGTTTGTTTGTTTGTTTTATTTAACATTTTATGCTTTATCCTTCCATCTCAGGAAATTCTTCTCCATGTCTAGCTTTTGAATTCTCCCTGGTTAACTCGCTAATCTTGCTAGTCTCCCCTTCCCTTCGATGTATTCATTGATATTGACTTTATAGAACTTTTATACCTCGCTACGGATAAGTTTGTCTGCCAAATGCCTTAAATGTAAATTACTACTTAAAGAGCCAAACAAAAGAGTGTGTGAGTGTGTGAGTGGGTGGGTGTGAATGTGTGTGAGTGGGTGTGGGTGCGTGTGAGTCTTTGGGTCTCACAGCACTGTGTAAACTTCCTTCTTCTGCGGTGTAATAAAGATCATTTTTAGACACATTGACACAAATTTATCTATTTAAAGGTCGAGCATGATGCAGTAAGACTGCCACTCAGTTTCGGTTCTACATTAAACAGCAGAACAACTAAAATAACTTTTTTCTGTGACAGCCAGTTAAAATGTCAAAAACATTGTACAAAAAAAGCAGCTTACAGACTGTACACAGCATCAAATGGTCTACAGTTAGTTACTACACAAGTACAAAATGATCTATACAGTCAGTGTCTCTGATAAGGTGTTAAGATAATATGAACTTTAGTCCAGAGAATATTTGTCTGTCCAAAGTTCTACATTTCAGAAATCATTAGAGTACATAAAATGTATATAGGTTATGAGCCATGATGTACTTTGTCATTATTTCAGCTTAATATATGTTTATTTTGAGTTAAGGCCATCCTTAAAAATATTCATGTTTGTCGTAACCCGACCGACCCTGTCAATTTAGGACCGACTCAATTTTTTATTTTTTGCTTTAAGTCCGACCGACTTGCCGGTAGTAAATTTGCGTTAAGACCGACCAATTTTTTTTTTACTCTTCAAACAACTAATACAAAAGCAATAAAATAATAAATTATATTTTAGTAAGCATTGTAGATATATAAATTGCCTAGGCCTACATACAAACGAAGGCTGTGTTCTTTCTTTTAAATAAAAACCTGTGACGTCATCTATGTTTACACTATTGGTTAACGGATGTCACACTATGGCCCATGCGTTCGCTTCGTCTCGTACTCTCATTCACTGTCAGAGTCAACGGTTTGCGTTGCAGCTGCAGTAAACAAAATGTTCGCGGTCACCGTTCAAAGTCATACGGGTTCGGGCACAATAATACATCTAAAAAAATGAACTAAAACAGCTCAACACCGCTTTAACTTGGCACGAAGTTCTGGACAAACTGTGCCCAGCATCAAAATAAGTCAGTGATGTCACGATATGCTAATTTGTTTAAAGTCATACCTATGTAATCACCATCTCCAAAATTGTACTTTTTTTTTTAACAATGAAACTTAAAAAAATAAAATAAAATAGACCTACCTACCGACCCCTTTTTTTTTTTTTTTTTTAACTGTTACTGCAAACCAAAATATTTTTAAGGATGGCCTAATATTTCACACAACATATAGTTTTTATTCCATATATCATTGTTTCCTAGGTAACATGTAAGCCGGTCTTGCTGTGCTACAGGGGTTTATAGTTACCTATAATGTCATGAAACCTGGCACCCCACACCACCAACACAACGGCAGGAGAACATATAACATTTTAAAATTTGATCTGTTTATTCTATTAATTACATTATGCAGAATGTCGTGCTGTGGAGTAAAAGCTAATATTCGGTACCTTGGTCTTATTGTTCGATTATGTCACTTTTTATTGAAATAATGTGATAATGTGTGCAAATAGACTATAGTGAGTCAAATATAATAAGATACCAAGTCAAAATTAAATAATATGTTGAATTATGCTCAGTCGAAATAATGAGATACTATGGCGGAACAACAAGATAGTAAGTCATATGAGATTATTTTTAAATAATGAGATAATGATGACATTTCAACTTAATATCTCATTCTTCTTCTTCTACTTTCAGCTTTTTCCGTCAGGGGTCGCCACAGCAAATCATGAGTTTCCACCTGACTCTATCGTCAGCATCCTCTACTCTCGCACCAATAACCTTCATGTCCTCCTTTTAACACATCCATATATCTCCTCTTTGGCCTTCCTCTTGAACTCTTACCTGCAGCTCTAGCTCCGACATCCTTCTACCAATATAACCATCTTTCTCCTCTGTACATGTCCAAACCATCTCAATCTAGTCTCTCTGACCTTGTCCCCAAACAGCCAACATGAGCTGTCCCATTGATGTGCTTGTACCTAATTCTGTCCATCCTCGTCACTCCTAAAGAGAACCTTAACATCCTCATCTCTGCCTCATGTCTTTTCCTAACTGCTACAGTCTCTAACCTTACAGCAGAGCTGCTCTCACTACTACTGTCTTGTAAACCTTCCCTTTGATGCTCAACTTAATATCTCATTACTTTAGCTAATTAGAAATAATGAGATAGTAATTCAAGATGAGATACTAAGTTGCAATAATGAGAGTACATTGAAATAATGATTAGAGGAATTAATGACATCTTTACGGATCAGATCAACCTTATCATTTAAGGAACAGTCGAATCATGCTGAATATGTTGCTGTTTTTGTGGTTTTTTTTATATTAAACATTTTGCAATATGAATGACAGCATAATGACCTTGGTGTTACTCAAGCTTTATGTTCCTAACAGTGTGAGGTGAGAAAGATGCAGAGGATCCTGTGAGATGGAGCCTAGGCCCTAGGGCGAAATCTATAAAAAGCCATGTGCTTCACATACACAATAAGAAGGGACAGTGGTAGATCATCATCGCTAGTGACAGCGAAGGAGCTCAAATCCCAGAACTGCCAAGGAGATGTGTTTGGTTACTTAACCCTCAGCTGTTCAGCTCTAAGCTTTAATTAGATTTCAGTTCATCTGTAGGTCATGTTGGGGAGAAAAGTGTTTGCCAGATGAATAAATATAATATAAAAAAAACTCTGGTGCTCATTTGTTTGACACAGGAACATATTTAATTCAAATTCTTTTTATTGCATGTTAAGTTGAGCAGGAACGTGTCATGTTTTTTTTTAATTACATTTTTTTTTTAATTCTTTTAGTTTATGTTACTAATATCTTAATAATTTTTTTTTATTTGTCCGTAGAAGGTCTTATTTGCATGAGATTTATGGAGGGTTCATCATCAGCAACTGACCAAATAATAAGCAGTAACATTAAAATTCGGTTTTATTTTTCGTAGCGCTTTTAACGACGGACATTTTCACAATGCAAATTTTCACACGGAAATCCGTGTCGCAGAAATAAATTCAGGATATAAAATTTAAATGTAAAAGTTATCAATTCATATTATAATTATATTTTCAGTTCCACCATTTTCTCGGCTAAAAAGTAATTTAGAAAAAAAAATATGAATTTGTTTGTTTATGCTTTTGTTTGATTTTGTTTTTTGTTTTTGTTTTTTTGTTGTTTTTTGTATTTATTTTATTTGCTGCGTTTTTTTTCTATTGTTGGATTAATTTGTTTTATTTTGTTTTATTTCAAGGTTTGTTATAGCTTGGATTTATTTTGGAGGGTTTTTGTGTTGTGTATTTACCTGTTTTTTTTTTTGCCATCTGGCAATCATAAAAAGACATTTGCTGCTAATTATTAAGCAGTTTGGCTTATAATGGCTTTTTATCTTTATTATGCTCCTCACTAGTGTAATAACTTCACCTGATCTTGATCTAATTAGTGTGTGTACTTAATCTTTTGTCACCGGCATCCTAATACTTCATCATTCAGTACAAATACCCCTGGCTAAACACATCCAGTCACTGAGCCTCTCTGTTCTACTCAGATCTCTTTTTCTTTCTCTCTCTGTCTATCTGCTCTCGTTATCTGCCTGAGCGAGGCTGACCAAGGCGGCATGCCCATTTTGTGTCAGCGGTGTGAGTTTCTCTCTGTGAAAGGCGGAGACATTGTCACTGACACGGCCTCTGGCTCTGGAAGCTGTTTTTAAAGATTAGAGGGACAGAAGGAAAAGGAAAGGGAAAGGTGAGAAGGATGAGACCCGAGTGAGAAAATAGGAGTCAGAATAAAACCTGTGAGTGCTAGAGACAGAACTGAAGACAGAAATATTGCATGCTCAGTGTGGACCTTGTTGTAAAGGTACAGTGGTGGAAGAATCTAAACCAAAAAAGCACAGTATGGCAACATTTACTTCTGAGGTAATAACATTCGCAAGTTTCACACTTCAGGATCAGAGCTCACCAGTTCTCCTTGTCACTAGTCCGTTTCCTGTGCACTGGAATTTATTTGTTTGGAATTGTTTTGTTTTTTTTGCATTATAGTTTTAGCGATAGGGTGATGTTTGCCTTACATGCTGTTTATACACAAGATTGTTTAGTTCCTCTACACAATGCTCTTTGTGTATTGTCAACAATGTGTCTGGTGGCTACAGCAGATTGAGATACTTTCCTTTTCCCAGCAGGTTTCAAAAAGACACACAAACACACACACACACACACACACACACACACACACACACACACACACACACACCATGTCAAATGTCTCTTTCTTTTTTTCTTTCTTTCTTTTTTTCTTGTGTATGCATGTATTCTGTGTGAGTGAGTGAGTGAGTGAGTGAGTGAGTGAGTGAGAGAGAGTGAGTGAGAGAGAGAGAGAGAGAGAGAGGTTGGTTATAGTGTTTAGGATGGGTGTGGGTGTACATTTTCTAAGAAGTCAGTATTGAGTTCAAGGATAACATGTAGGTTTAGATCCGTGTGTGTGTGCTTGTGTGTGCGTGCGCGCCTTCTGATGTCCCCTACCGCAGTAATTATAGTGTCACTGAGGTGGTCTCACATGACTCTTGTGACCAAGTGGCTTTGATGGCTTGCTACAGAGGAATAAAGAACTGCTAGTGTGTGTGTGTGTGTGTGTGTGTGTGTACACATGCTTGTATGAGTGTGCTTCTTGATTACAGGGTTTTGTGAGCCTGTGTGGGATTCTGTACTTTGTGTGTGTGTGGTTTTTCTGTACAAATTAGGGTTATGTTTAGTGGATTGTGGGATTGTTTTAATGTTACAGGTCTACTTGTGGGGTCTCACACGGACACACGCACTACATGCAAGCAAGCTACAGTACAGTACATGCCTGTGAGAGTCTGTGCATTTGAGATAGTAATACTGTGTGTGTGCGTGTGCGTGCGATGTACTAGCAATGCAACAGCTCTTTAATTCTCCCTGAGTGTGTGGTTCGGATTAGACCGTTTGCCTCAGCACCATAAAACAGTTATATATAATGCATGCACTTTTAACTCCTCTCTTTTAACTGATTTATTAAAACTTTCTGCTTTCTTTTCTATTTTTCCCACTAAAAGGACATTTTAGTCCGCTCGAATAAGATTCGCCGTGATTCCTAGTGCTTGTTCCCTTTGCCCTCTGAAGAAATTTGTACATTACACATGATTTTTTTTTTCCAGGTACAAGCAGTAACCTTTGGCGTCCCAGTATCTCAGTAGCATTTTTATGTACTCAGAGCTTCCTCAGTTTTCGTGTGCAATATGTTTTGCTGTAGTTCTGCAAAAAAAAAAAAAAAAAGTAAATAAATTGGATTATTTGTTGATTTTAATGCTATGATTTGAAGCCTTTTTTAGCTTTAGCTAAAGGTGGACTTGTGACAATTCCTAATTGTAATATATATATATATATATATATATATATATATATATATATATATATATATATATATATATATATATATATATATATGAGTTTAGATGAGTTTAAAATAATTAAAAATTTCTGATTATAGAGAAATGTAGTAAACGTACACATGTATAAAAAGGACTTAAATGCTTCCCACATCTAAACGGAGCACCAGACAATGCTTTGTCAGTATCTCACTAGATTAACACATTTTAGTTTGAATTATTTACATTTCATGCTAATCTTGAGCTTAGCCAGCACAGGATGGTGCAGTATCACGCGATAGCTTTCTGTCTGGAAAGAATTTACTGTAAAATGCTTCAAGATTAAGAAAGGCTCACCCAGATTACATCAGATGTCAGTGGTTGGTTGAAAGGAGTGTTGTTTCAGGAACCTGAAAGCGATGTGCAAACATTTGTCTCAACCTGTTGAAAGAAACTATAGCCATCTGCCCTTGCAACATTGTTTTTGTCTTCATTACTAGCTCAGCTCTGGCCTGTATGTCAAACTTTGATTCTTTTTACTTTTTAAAGTAATTGTAAACAAATTGTTAATATAAACTATAATAAACAAACCTTACATACTGAACTTCACCACTACATCCACCCCAGTCCGTATGGTAATTTGTCTGAACATTTCTGGAGTAAATAAATAGCTTGCAGCTGGTTTTTGTGAGCTCATATGTGGTTGTTATGTATGCTCAGAGTTGCACACACAAACGCACATGATGGCACAAGAGAAACCCTTCTGTTTTCTCAGATTTCTTTAACGGCTCAAACTCTAACCACTGAATCAGGTGTCCAATCTGGAGCGGTGCACTTTTCCAGACATCCCCCAACACTTAGACACCACCTAAGAAAAAAACTAGATGTTAATTGATTTGATTTGCTTCCCCATCAAAAAGCAGCCGTGCTGGGAGTTGAAAGAATCTGGAACTGTAATGTACTTAAAGTGGGATTATGTGTAACAAAGCAAAACTCCATTGACAATAATGGAAATAGGCTAAAAGGGGTAAAATGGATTGATCCACAGGACAGATGGGAGAGTCACAGAACAACCACAAGAACTAGACACATCAAAAGCTGGAATTTTGAATTTCAAAGTTGCCACAGTTGGCAAAGTTGAATTTGTATGTTCTGTTCAGCCTGTACTACATAGAACACTTTACAACCCTACACATTATGTAATATTTTACCATCCATTCATTCTCTTCACCACATTCATCCTGCTCGGTCACAGGTTACCTAGGGTCTATCCCAGGAGACGCTGGGCACAAGGAAGGGTATACCCTGGACAAGGAAGGGTACTGTATACCCTGTCACTCTATAGCAGTGCAGAACCTTTTACACAACAGAGCCTCACACACTATAAATAAAAGATCAGCCTTCAACGCATATTTTTGGACTCGGGGATGAAACCAGAGTACCCAGAGAAACTGAAATCCTCAGACACATGGCGGATGTGTAAATCGAACCTCAAACCCTGAAGACATTAGACAAATGTGCTAGCCAACAAGCCTCCAACCCCCCACTCCCCGTTGTATATTATTTCGGCGGTTCGAAACAGGGCTTCGTTGTAGTTTGCGCTTCACAATGCCCCACATTCTCACTCTGAGACAGGACCGAAGGCAGGCCAGTCATTCCTGCAAATGATGCCCTCAGAGATGTGCAGGTTTCACCATGCCATGGTCACTGACATGTCTCCATACTATCAGAGATACTGGCTTTTGTACCTAACTCTGAAAACAGGGAATTGCTGGTCACCAGCATAAGGTATGTTTTGCATGCTGGGACCAGCTTGGGATGGTGGTATGCTGGTCCAGCATTAGGTGCTGATTGCTGGTGTGCTGGTCAACATATGTTGTCTTTTGGATGCTAGTATACAGTAATCCCAGCATTCCACAACAAAACCCATTTGTTACACATCACATTTCTTAGTCAATTTTTTATATATACACACACATTATATATATATATATATATATATATATATATATATATATATATATATATATATATATATATAATATTTATATATTATATGACTTATGTGTGTATAAGTTTGTTTAAAATATTTATTAGACAATGACATTTGCCATCACACTGTAATATACACACATTCACAAAAAATGTTACACAGTATAACCTTTACAACACACATTTTCAGTCTTAGCTTCCGCTCTCTCTTTTAGCGAGTAACAAGTAGTATGTGGTGGTGATGACCATGTTTTTTTAGGAGGTGCTACCCGAAGTCCTCTTTATTCTCTGAAAAATTATAGAAACAAAACTATATATCACTCATTTGTTGATATTGTGCAGTGAACGAGTTACGATAAAACAGCTACTGCTTAAGTTACATACCTTTTAAGCATTAGTATTTGTGCCTTGAATAGGTCTTGCTTCCATCATAGCGACCCAATAAACCTGAGTTTGGTCAAACATGTCATAGTTAAAGTCCTTAATTTCTCTAGTAGAAACAACTGCCGTGCAGCCGTCATCCAGGTACCTCAAGTATGCAAACATTCTGATTCCCAGTGATCAGCAGATTTGTCGTGTAGAAGCGGAAGCTTTTTATTTACCCCAAAACAAAATCCTAATTACGGTGGCAAAAACATGATGATCTGGAACACGTGCACTTATATTAATTTCGATAAACAGTGTAAGGTATATAATGTAGTCGAAAACATCACAAGATTTATTTTTGGAAAGTGTAGGAACTACATTTACCTTCGTAAACTTAGTTGCTTTAAAGGTTGCATAGCAACACTGATGCTGGGTAATATCTCTTCACATTAACACTTTACTACCTCATATATATATATATATATATATATATATATATATATATATATATATATATATATATATATATATATATATATATATATATATATATATATAATATCTCAAAAACCATCATTCTGTATGATTTATATGCTGCTTCCCTCATGGAGCCCAGGAAGTCAACATTTGTTGGTATTACTATATTTAATTTGTGGAGACACTTTAATCCCTAACGAACGATTTTTTAAATGTTTTTATTCTTTGTTATTCAAAGCTTTTTTGAGCTTTGTTATTTCAGTTCTTTATTCAAAAGAGGGAGCAAAAGAAATAACACACTTCTAATTAAATATATTCCAATATATTGTGTAATATAATATAATATATATAATATATATATAAGATATATAATATAATAATATGATATCTTATATTAATGTGTTACATAGAAACATACACAAGCAAAAATAAAGGTTGTTCCCATAAAGCTCATTCCAGCAGGATCATACTGGTTAACCAGCTACACCAGCCCCGTTTTGCTTGAGAACACCATGACTATGCTGGCCACCCAGCTATACCAGCATTATACCAGCACTATACCAGCATGAACCAGTAAAAACCAGCCTGGACCAGCATGGAATTCATGCTGGTTTATGCTGGATTTTTCAGCAGGGTTGTTGGCCCATAAAAATACAACAGCTGTTTTGTCCAAAAACTGTTTGAAATGTTAACTTGTCCCACCAGAAAATACCCTTTCACTGTCCATCTTGGATGAGACTGAGCCCAAAGAAGTTGGTTCATTGTTGACTCTGCTTTGCAGACTGTAGTCACACCTTGGCTTAATTCTGTGGATGCAGTGATGAATGGTTTGGACTGACAAAGGTTTACTGTTGTATTCTTAAATCTATGTTGGTATGTCCTTTACAGCTGCCTGAAGGTTTTCAAGAGGGGTTTGAGATCATGCACATTCAGAACAGGCTTTCAGCTTTGGACTTATGCACCATGCACTTACTGTATGTGTCATGATTTGACAGGATTCTCCTACTGTAGAAGGTGAAATGTCTAAAGTCCTTTTAGATTGTCTTTGTTCTCAATATGCTGGATTATTTGTTGTTGTTTATATATGCAAATTGGCAAGACTTGACCCATCCTTGCTCTTGAAGGACTAGACTGGAGACTCCATATATACTATAAGACATGGTTAACATCACTTTATTTCAACATGCATGTCTTCAAAACACAGTGAAAGCTGGTTGGGTAAAACATGAAATACCTTGTCTTTATCCTTATTTAATATAAATGTATACATTACCGTCACTATTACTGTTTGATTTTAATTTATTCTTCTTTTTTGGAGTTCAGATTATAGAATCTAATTTGCAGATTAGCGGAAGGCATATTGAGGACTTGACGATAAAAAGATTCTCTGGTTTAATGAGATCCAACATTTGGACCATGGCACAAAGTGTTAAGTTTGTCAGAAACCTCTAAGGGGCATGCATCATCCTCACTGTGAAGCATGGTGTTGGTAGCATTGAGTTACGTGTTGCACTAGGCCTCTTGCTTGCTTTTCTGGCTAATCCTTTATGTTCTCAAATACAATCTATTTATACAAATCTTTTATGATTTCTAAACCCAGCATAATCCCTAATCCTGAAATTTTTAGATCTGACTGGTATAAATTTGGCCAGGTTATAAAATAGGTTGTGTTGCTCTTTGAGCTAACACTGGGACTACTGTATGCTAATGGGAAATCGTGTCTGTGTGTGTTAGTCTGTTGGATCCTTAATGATTTGTGCTAGGCTTTTACTCTTAAGGCTGCTTCCACATATGCAGCACTTAATTCCATTTGAATGTGGTGTCCTTCCGGTTCTGAGTGAACCTTCGGAATCAAGAAAGATAGATAGATATTCGGCTGTGATTTTAGTTTTACTGTTTTCTGTAGCTGTAGCTCTGCAGATATGCCATGAGTTCTGGATATATGGACTAATGAACACAAAGACCATGATGCTAATGACTAATGTTTGAAAGTGCCTGTAGTTTTTAGTCTGTGAATTGTGTAAGAGATTACTGTATGTACTTGCTGTTGTGAGTCTGAAGCTTATGAACCACTTTAGAAAAGAAACACCATCCATTATTCATACAACTTTCAGTAGTTTGATCTGATACTAAAATGTTGCTTTCCAAATACCGTTGATACATCAAATGTGAAAATCACCAAAAAAGACCACAATACACAAAGGGCACCATCAAAAAAAAAAAAGTGTTCGTTTTGTTCATTGAACTTCTAAACACTTTGTCTTTCTCAGAGTCCTTGTGGCCTTTTGATTACCTTAATATAGACATTCGTTTTTGTCTGTTATACAAGGTATGAAACTAACAACTAACAGATGGACTTTTAATCGTACAAATGAAGATTTGTAGCTTTATTTTTTTCGGCCTCTATTTGTGCTGAGCCTTAAGGTAATGGCATGGTCAGTCACATGGTTTGGCCCACAGTGCTTTGACCTTTGCTTGTCTCTTGACAGCATGTAGATTTAAGCCATTGCTAGGGTATGAGTGAGCATCAGGAGTGTGTATCCAATCAGGAGGCCAGAATATGACTAAACCAAACAGCAAGATCCCTGATTATAATCCAGCTAGATATCATGGAATGTGGCACAGGATTAAAGGGAATAGTCACATGTGGTGTAAACTGCTTTCTCATGCCAGAGCTGTAGGCATAATTGAGATATTTATCTAAAAAGCCATTATGGGGTAAAAACAAGCCAGGGGAAAAAAGTGCTTCCTGGTGTCAACTGGTTTGTACTGTTGATCACAAGACTTTCTGACTCTTCACCTTTAAGGCCAGGCAGAGAAAAAAATAAAAGAGAGAGAAATGTGAGGCTCTACCCAGTGTTGGTGTGTACAGTGTTCCTAATAAAGTGCTCAGTGAGTTTATGTTTAAGATTCAAAGAACACTGCATTCTGTTTTCTGTCAAATGTTGGTTGCAAGTAATAAGGAAATAATCGCAGTATCGGAATGATACTCGATATTAGAGTAGCCTCATGTGGACAAAAAGGATAAACTGGAGATCTTTCTGTAATTCGTTTTCATATAGGAAATTTAGGATCCATGATGATTCGCATGACATCCTTTGCAATGTTCTTGTCTAATTGGCTCCCAGGAGGCCCAATCATGTCTCTGTTACAGTACATATGGATGCTTCTGTTTTTTAAAAACATATTAGTTATCAGTATGCTTCAAACGGTCTCGGTTACATAAAGCCTCTCACAGGCACTCTGTCTTCTCTTTGGCTGGACAGGAAGCGTTCTATTTTAGTAGCGTTAGATATAGATAATGTAGCTGGCAACTGCTCTTTGCTTTCTGGCCTCGGATTCACATCATTTGCATCACTTTACTTTATCTTTTCTATTCGCTTCAAGTAAACATTATTAAATCAATCAACCTTCTTTTTTAAATTCTATCCTCCAGATTATCACGTTTTGTCACGATTAAATATCGCTCATTAGATGGCACATTTCCTGTTTACAGCTCAGGAGTTTACCAGAACATCACACATTCCAGTGAACACTCAGGGGACCGTCTGACATAATCTGGACCTTGGCAGCTTGTCTCCTTCTTACTAATATTTTATGGCCATGAGAGTCACACTTTATACCCTGGGAAGATGAACTTTTGTGAACATTTCTGCTAGTGTCTAAACCAGGAAAGCGTTTGTATGGCTGCAGGTTTACATTCCAACCAATCAGAAGCCACAACTGAGTCCACTGAAAGCCGAGATCAACTAAATAAAAACAGGTAGAATCAGTTGTGGCTCCTGCTTGGTTGATTTGGTATGAAAATCCCACCCACACCGGCTTTTTGCAAATAACAACAGACCCCCAAGTAGCATTTTAAGAGCCGTGTGGACAGATTTACTGTTGGATAAGCATCACAAAATGTGCCAAACTGGTCGATCATGAAACAAGAAATGCTCTGTGACTCGGATACACCAAGTGCTACCAATTCATCTGTTTTAGTTAGCTGGAATTTCTGTGGCATTTTTCTAAAGTCGTTACGTAGCGGTTAGAACTTTGAACTTAATGCATGTCTAGATTTTGGACCATTCATCATCAACATATCTATTAATACAAGCACAAGTATTTTGTCAAACAGAAAGTCAGCTATTTTTTAATATAAACTTTCTTTTATTACCTTGTTTTTCCTCCTCGTCTCTTTCAAATTGTGTCTAATCTTAGTGAATTTTTTAGCACAATGCAATGCCAAGAAAAACCTGTTTCCTAAGATTGTTACTGTACCGAAAAGTTTGCGTGTAAGACTAAAAAGAATTTGATGGTGAACTGACCAGATAAGAAAGGTGTGTACGTGTGTATAGGGCTTTCTCATGGCTCAGTATCGGACTTGTCGTACTGTTTAGCAACATGACCTGATGTTAACCAATGTGCAATGTGCAACTTTGGAGGGTTACAAAAAAACAGGAATTGCGGCTGTCTCATTAAAGGTATATAGTAGGGCTGGGCGATACGGCTGAAAACTGTATCATGATATCAGTGTTTCATATCGGTCGATATCGGAATAATTATTGATATTTTTTATGACCCATTTAAAATAAGGACCAGGAGAAAAATATATTACATGTAAACACTTTTATTTTAAACTTAACCTTCCTCTGATCAGAATCCCCTCAGTTATTAAGACAGAAATGTCAACAACCAGGAAAACTCAAGTAATTACAATGTAAACATAAGTCTAAAGTCACAATAAACACTTAACAATTATCTCTTAACATTTAAGGTGCAAAATGAAAGAAAATGTAAGAAATGCTTAATAATGTGTAATGAAAGTGCAGTGTTAAATATAAACAGAGAAACCTGAGATTTAGTGCAAGTTTAGTGCTAGGAAGCTCACTAGCTGTTTTAAAATATGTGCAGTGTTTTGTAAACAGAAATAAAACTGAGGTAGACTGAGATGCATCTGTAATATAAAAAACAAACCTGATAAACTACAGTAACATTGTTTTAAATATAAAACCTGCAGAAATATGAAAAAGTAACACTTCAAGTGAATAAGTTACTGAAGAGGAATCTAGCAGACCAGCACGAGACAACGATGGCATTCACTAAATTCGAGGGGTTTCGTTACCGTGACGTAAAGTGGGTGTGGTTTCTGGAGGTCTTGGAAAACGCCCTCTTTCCAAAAACAAAAAGAGCGTACCCACGATGAATAATTAAGTACCAAACAGTCATACGGGTAGATTTTATATTTTATATCTATTGTGCTTTATTATCTTACAGTTAAGATGTTTTCAAAAACAAATAAACAACCAAAAACTACAGTTAGGGTTAGATTATTAAATAGGCCACGCCTACCAGATGACGCAATATCTGTTATACTGTTCTGAAATCCCTGGAAATAAGTGCATCCCAGACTTGATACTGTGACATGATACATGGCTGTTAGTGTGTCACTCCCTACCTTGCTAGGTTACCAGAGAGTGAGTGCCTTTGTTAATGCAGTAATGAGAATAAAAATTATCGAACGTTTTATCAAACACATTTTTTATTGATATCGATCACAATAAATATGGTTATCGTTTTATCGCCCAGCCCTAGTATATAGTATAGTTCTGTTGGTTTGGTGGTCCAATGAGTCAGAATGTGTTTGGCCCCCTACTTGCTTCTTGCATTATTATTATTATTAGTAGTAGTATTAGTATTAGTATTATTATTAAAAAGTATTATTATTAAAAAGTATTATTATTATTATTATTATTATTATTATTTGCTAACATTGACATATAACAGTTAATATCCAGAATTTGATCACCACTTTGGAAACTCAAACTAGAATGAAATACGTCGTGAGATGATGATGATGATGATGATGATGATGGCAGCACTGACCTTTTCTCTTTTTCCCTTCTCTTGACAGACCTGCTCAGTGGAGCACAGGAGAAGTGTGAGCTGCCACCTCTTGACGGCTTCCCGCACTGTGAAGGCAAGATAAAGGTGAACATACACATTTACACACACATACAAAACACACACACTCTCACACGGAAAGTGACAAGCCTGAGAGCTCCACAAAGGCATGCATACACACACACACACACACACACACACACACCATGCATAGGGGCTTGCAGTGGCAGTGATTTCACATTAATGATCTTAGTAATTATAAAAAAAAACACGCCCTTGTTTTTTGTTATCTGGTCACCCACACACAAACACACTTTATCTGCTTCTGTGTCCTTTTTCCTCTCAGCAGATATGAGAAGCATGTCTGTTTCGAGAGAAGAAACAAAAAAAACACCATGCCGTGTGTATTTTAAATGAAATTGTCACAATATTCAGACACCAAGGTGACATTCCCAAACCACATGTTTACCATTGCACTGGATGCTCAAACCTGATTGGTCAGAAGAGGATGATTCATTTTACAGCGGAGTTCAAAATGATTCGTAATACCAGGAACCGCTGTTTATATCCACTGTGATACAAGTACACACAGACACTTACAGACACACACAAACATTTTAATAATGATGTCATAATTGGAAAAGTATTGGCAGATTTTTTCAGATTCGCTGTTGGTCAGAAATCATGACATTTTGCAGATTGATGAAACATCAAGAAATTATATCAAAATCTGTGAGACAAGCCACAAGGAAGCCTTTTGTTCCCCTTCTTTCTTTCTTAATTTCTTTCTCCGTTTCATTCTTTTTGTCTTTCCTTTCTTCTGTCTTTTTCCTTTCTTCCCTCCCTCCCTCGCTGCCTCCCTCCCTCCCTCCCTCCCTCCAGCGTCTATATTCATTTTATGATTACCTCTTAATTAAACGATCACACCCATAGACTCTGAGAAACTCTTAAGCCCTGTTAAAAAGTCTGTGATCCTCCTTTCATTCATCCCATAATGAGAAATTTAACTTCTCCTCATGGTTAATAGCAGTAATGATTAGCTTCTGGTGCTCAGAACTTGAATTGAAACCCGTCAGTTGAGACAGGAGTCTTCCTGCTTTATAATAAAGTTGAAAAAAAAAAAAGTTGCTTTATGTTTTCTGAAACAAAACGCACCAAAAAACTGCAAGTTGCATCGCAAATTTGAAAAATAAAAATATTAAATTCAACTATTTGGGGCTGAAACAATTACAAAAAAGTGACATGTTTTCCGATTTCTTTTCACTGAGTAAAAGTTCTAAAGGAAATATTTTCAGTATTAAAAAAAAAAGCATTTAACAGCTTAATGTCAATAAACATTAAGCTGTTAAATGCTTGTTTTTTTTTTATACTGAAAACATTTCCGTTAGAACATTTACTCAGTGCCACGTGTTTTTTTTTTACACATGATGAACATGTGAACCATAAAACAATAGGCGCTCTGTTCCACACACTACCGAGCTTGTTCCTGAACATTTCCTGAATCAACGTGAACACACACAGTAATCCAGTAAACTGGAAACTGGTTGGGGCAAAAGAAAACTTCCCTAAGGCACCAACTATGTCTGAAAAAATTATTCTAAATATTAAACTGTTACAGCAAACCAAATCGAAGTTTATTAAACTTATTTCTTGTTGTTTTTTTCTCATTTTAAATCATTTCATTTTTTTTCTCATTTGAAAAAATTCTAGAAAGAATGTAAAGCTTAGAAATAGTAAAAGGTCTAGAAATAATGCATATAGTATAATAGTGTTTGGGTTGCTGTAATGTCGTAACTCATCATTTTCTGTAGTGTCTCACTTACATCAAGTGGAAATTCAGATTGTGAGATTTATTCCTGTCCGTTGCTAATCGAGCCGCCGAGGTCAGCGAATCTTCATCCCCCATCATCTTCATCTGAGGTGCCGGAAATCGATAAGAGTGATCCGAGCCTCGCTGACTCTGATCAATATGTCCTTCACTGTAAAAGTATTAGCAGAAAGTAACCGGATTAGGACGAGAGAAATGTCAAGGTCAGAGTAGGATCGCTTTTACTTCAGTACATTAAATATTTAGAACAAGCTCAGAAGGAAAGAAAGAGGGGGAAAAAACAACATCGATGTGATGATGGAGAAAAATAATCAGCGACAGAATGATTTGACTCAATTTTACCACCTTGAATTTAATTATTTACACATTGGGGTTTTTTTTTTGCTCTCAGTAACGTTACAGCCAGTTCTTCAGCAAGCCTCTGTTTTAAATAACTTAAAGTTAATAAGGAAGAAGGGAAGGACGGACAGACAAACAGACAGCCAGAGAGTAGGAAGGACAGAAGGAAGGATGGAAGGATAGAAGGAAGAAAGGACAGAAAGAAGGACAGACAGAAGGAAGGACGGACGGACAAAAAGAAGGATGGAAGGAAGGACAGAAAGAAGGACGGACGGACGGATGGAAGGAAGAAAGGAAGCTTAAGTTACAGAGAAATTGGAAAGTGTAAACTCCTCCATCCTGAAGTCTTTCCTTATGGAAAATCCACATGTACATGGCAGTTACAGAACACTAACACTGGTAGACTCCTTCCTTCAATAAATGTTCAATAAACGTCTTTTTTCAGAAAATGTGACTGAATAACAAAATATTTTGAGTTATTTTTATTGTTAATACCTTGACCAAAATAATTCTCTTTTAACTAGCTTGTTATTTTGGAAACTAGTGTTATTTTGGGAGTTTAATATGGCAGGATAAACAAGGATAATAATAATAATCGCCATGGTAACGGCTTTATCACGTGGACCGCTTCATGATGTACAGTAAATGATGAACGAGGCATGTGCTGGCTCAGACAGACAGACAAAACAAATAGAATAAAAAAAAAAGTTATTTTTATTTATCTGTCACAGCTACAGATAGTTAGACATAACACATGACATTACAAACAAAAAAAACTGACAGACACACATCTCTATATATATTTGGTAGATGCGTAATAAAAACAACAGGACATTACAGATAAATGTAGACAATATGACCTTTAGTAGAACCTTTAGTGTTGTTTAAAAAAATAAAAAGATGCAGCTCCAGCTTGACTTTTTTTCTTTCTGCCTCTTCTCTTCTGCAGTGGATGAAGGACATGTGGCGCTCAGATTCGTGCTATGCAAATTATGGCGTGGACGGATCCACGTGCAGCTTCTTCATCTACCTGAGCGAGGTGAGTCCATGATTTATAACCACTTATTTATTTATTTATTTACTTATTTATTTATTTTTTTTTTTTTTTCAGTGCAAAACTCTTGACTCAGTACTCAATTTCAGGATTTCAGAAACATTGTTATAAAATCTCCTACCAGGAAATTACTTCCCCTGCCAAAAATATGACAGCTGCTATAATAAAAATGTCGCTCTGTAGGAGTTTTGAATTGGATTATGCTGAGGTTTATGGGCTGGTTGTGTAAACATTAGGATAGTGTTTGTTACCCACAGGAGGAAGTAAACGCCAGGGTGACACCAGCATGTCGTTGGGGAAGGGAAGTGTGTTGGAGTCAAATCTGTAGTTACCAGGATGGAGAATAAATTAGCAGGTTTTAGCTGTGTGTTGTTCTACCTCATGGTTTTATTGGTGTATCAATGCGCTGTTGTGTCCTGTTCCTTTAATCAGCCCCAGATATTTGAAAGGAATATTCGAAAAGAATATTACTGGGTCGCTGATATACTTTGTGGGACGTACACTGTGATATGAGAGTTACGCTAAGATGTTCTGCAGCATCTAGCGCTCCAGAAGAAAATCATTGGAAATGTATAGCAAAGGTTTTCAAAGCCAACAGATCGTCTAACAGATTTACCGATGGCACGGCTCCATTTTCCGTTCTCTAGAGCAGCTTCTTTTAGCAAAAACAGTTGAAGAAGCAGATATAAATTGTGCCTTGGAGTCAGAGACAATAGCATTTGAGTGAGCCACGTGGGAGGTGTTTGACTCCTGAGGACGTCTGGCACACCGGGTGGTTCCTGGGTGTTGAAGGAGCCATTTATAAAATGGCTTTGAATCGTTCTGTCCTTCGCACGCTTGTTCCTGTTGTGAACACTGTGAGATGGAAGGTCTGGGTGATGGATGAGATAAAGGATGATGTTACAGTTGATGATGTAATTTGTTGTACTGTAGTAGCACCTGAAGCAAAGCAAGTCTACAGAATTTAAAGTGAGAAGGGTTCGATCTCTGACGCTCAGCCTTCACTACTGTACTAATCCAAATCGGATAAATAAAGATATCGTTTCTTACAGACTTTTCCGAAGCATCAGGGCGAGAAGGGAGATTTCGATCGATCGTTAAGAATCCTGCGTAGCCACTTCCCTATTAGCGCTTCACATAAAAATCAGTGTGTATAGGGACTGAGTAAACAAGTGAACAATTTTCCCACTATAACTGCTGCTGTGAGGAAGTGGAACGAGGACAGGTGCGTTTTGTCCTTTCCCATCGCACAGCTTTGTATATGGAGTCAGTCGGAGAGAACAGAGTGTATACAGTCTGTGTGAAGGTGTGCCAGGCATATCATTTGGCTGGAGGTTCATTAACCAGGTGGTCCTGGCACAGACTGACTCGTTCCCCAGAGGCCCTGTACAAGCCTCCAATTGATAAATGAACTCCTGACCTCCAGTAGAGGATCGTGCATGGGGACACCATGTGCACCTAATTCCTAATGTTGATCCTTTCACTTTCGGTCGTTTTCATTTTTTTTTTCAGTCATTTCTTTGTTGACTAAATAGTTTTTGTGTCAAGAGTCAATCTTCAGGCTAAAATAATCAGCAAGGCAAAAAAACGTCCTTTATCTTGTCATGTAATATGTTAATAGGGTCGTGCTGTTATATTTGCAAATGTTTCATTAGATAGAGTCCCATTGAAAGCTGTTTCAATCCACTCACACTTATCTATCTATCTCTCTCAATTTCTCCATCTCTGTCTGTCTGTCTGTCTCTTTCTCTCTATCCTGTTTCTTCTCATGCATACCTTCTACTCAATTCAAATGAATTCTGCTCATTGATATTCACAGAACTCATAGCCTGGAGGATAAACATGCACACACACACACACACACACACACACACACAGAGAACTCCAATTATACCTTGAATCTTAAGTGACGTGCACCATTACCAGAAACAGCAGACTAAGCGAATGTTTGGAAGTTATGTAAACAAACTGATCTCATGGAATTGGACTCACCTCAGTTGAGATATGTGCATCCCTCAACACACACACACACACACATACACATACACATGCATCAACACACACATACCTGCAACCAAGCTTATCTGATGCATAGTGTTAAGGGGTTTTTGGAATATGGAGGATATTGCAGATCTACACACAAACACACACACACACACACACACACACACACACACACTGTCGGTGACCGTCACCATGGCAATGTGAATGCATTTCCATATCAACGGTTCCTTTTCTGCTTCTCTCTGTCTGAGTTTTTCTTTAAACCATTGTCTCACAGCCACTCTCTTTTCTTCTATTGCTCATCTCCATATTAACTCAGAATCTGTTACTGTCATGCTTCATTTTCTTTCCATCTCCTCTCTCTCCATTTTTAGCTATCTCTTGATCTGTCTTTCATTCATTATTATTCCCTCTTTTGGGTAAGCCTTCCAAACGTACTGTATACAGTATACATTCACCAGGCACTGCATTAGGAATTCGTGCAAGTGTCTATTTAGCCATTTGCGTGGCAGAAGTCCAGAATTTGCACAGTCCAGAAAATCACGTGTATAACTAGTAAATAAAAATTCTAATAAAACATTCTTTTGAAGACTGTGATTGGTTGTTCAATTAAAAAAATTTTGGTTATTGGATATTAGCCTCACTTAGATATTTGAGACTGTAATCATGTAGGGATTACGTTTCTGATCAATTATATTAGAGATGGACTAACATTTCTGTCACTATGGAATTTCTGCTTTGTGTCAGAGATGTGATCTCTTATATGATTGGTCCTAAAAAATAATCTCTACACAATCTAATCTATATCATCGTCAATCTGTCCCCATGATAGCCTCAGATTCCACTCACAGTCCCAGATGTCACACACTTTCTTCATTCTCATGTTTGATATGAACATTACCGAAGCCCTGGGCCTATATCTGCATGATATACAGTGAAATCGGTTTAGACGCGTATATGGGAAATAATCACTGACATTCCTCAATAAGACAGGATTAAAAATTCCCAGAGATACTTTAGCTATAATGACATTACCCCTGAATCCTCAGGTGAAAGTAATCCAGTCCAAATAGGGCATAATTTTACATGTACACAATCTTTTAATCTTTTACCACGTGTTGTCTCTCTCAAGCTCATATTCTGAAATTATCGAAGGTTGGTAGTTCTTCAGAGGTTGTTGATGAGATGTCTAATGATTTACTTTTTTCAGGTGAATACATTTGGACTAAAATGATAAGAAATTGTGTTAGCCACCTTGCTAACATAAGAGAAAGAATGATTTCACTGCTCTTGTTTAACCATTAATTTTAGCTAACTGGCTAACATGAGCTCACCTGAAAGGATTTTTTTTTGTCAGGCTCATAAATTGTCATAACTATAATTTTTTGATATCTGGCTAACAACTGCTAACCATTTAGCATTTCTGAAGCGATACATATAAGGATATATTTTACATACAAGAGGCTAACCTATGCTAACTTAAGCTGACTGGATTTTTTGGTTGATAACTCAGGAGTCTAACATCAGAAAACCGGACAAGATTTTAAGGTCAAACTTTAGGTCTTTTATTATTATTATTATTATTATTATTATTATTATTATTATTATTATTATTATTATTATTTAGCTGGTCATGTGGAGCTTTTTTAGCATCATACTGAGAGGATTTTTTTAAATGTTTCATACTGAATGTTAATAATCTTGAAAGTTGTTAATCTACCAAAACTGCTATCTTAGATGAAACGAAGCTAACCTGACAGGATATCTGAGGAAACTGCAGCGTCTGCAGATAGACAGATTGTCCCTCTCCTTAGCTGCTAATGTCATTTCTTCTGCTCCTGTGCTCGTTCCACTTTCTTGTCTCTCTTCATCACTATTTCTATCTTTCGCTTTCCTGTTTTTCCTCCCTCTGTCCATCTGTAATGGGATGTATAATTGATGTGAGTAGAGAGAGTCATAGGGTCTGTGTGTGATGAATGATGGGTAGTAAAAGCCTGTTTAAGCGGATGACTAAAAGCAGGCAAATTAATGGCCTGGAACATTAGCCCCAGCCAGCAGCACACACACGCCAGAAACCACACACTCCGTCGAGTGTACACGATCCAACAGCCTGTGTGTGTGTGTATGACGGCTCGAGGCAACAAAGCCTGCTGTTTATCTGTGACTACAAGAGAGGATATATACGTGTGTGTGTGTATGTGTATATATACACAAGTACATATCACAATAATAGCTTTTTAACAGGCTTTATGATTTAAAAACATCACTGAATTACAAAGTCTGAGAAAGCTGAGCTTCTTCAACATCTGTCGGACAATAAAAGCTGTAATTGTGTATACAGCTCAGTGCTAAACTTGCACTGGTTTGCTAAAGCCAATAACGTCCGGTTGTGTAATATTAGCTGCTGCTGCTGTTTTTTTTTTTTTTTTTTTCCCAGGAAATAATTTATAAAGTGTTTTGTTGGTTTTTTTTTGTTTTTTGTTTTTTTTTTTTATTACAATGAGAGAATCTGTGGAAATGAAAATGAGCTACTTGAGCTAAAGGAGAAAAATAAACTTTTTTTATTTTACTCACGTTACACATGTAAAGTCTGTGGAAACGGATCTGCCCTTAGATGACAGGAGGGAAAGTTAGTGGTGTATTTTGATAGCTGACAGGTCATGTGGAACAGTGTGGGTGTGTGTTTTTGTTGAAGATCAGATAGATGACTGTGTAACGGAGCACATGCAGAAAGCAAAAGACAAATGCAGCTGAGGGTCACAGACAGAGCAGAAAGGCCACAGAGCCGACAGCACCGCATCGATGCACTGAACCGAAATGTGAAACACACTTCAACATGTGTCATACACCTACACACACTAACCAATCTACCCCCCACCCTCACCCCACAGGTAGAGAACTGGTGTCCTCGTCTGCTATGGAGGGGCAGCAATGCTAATGATGATTTTGACAAACAGGGACAGGTAAGTGTTTTCTTCTGAAACATATAATACACACAAACACACACACAAACTAGGGATGTCAGTGCTAGCGTGTAACCGCAGTTCAACTTTAATGAGACTAGTTGAATAAGTGTGTGTGTGTGTGTGTGTGTGTGTGTGTGTGTGTGTGTGTGTGTGTGTGTGTGTGTGTGTGTGTGTGTGTGTTTAGCTGGAAATCCGGACAAGTCTGGACGAGCTGTACCGCGTGATGTCACGGCGTGAGGAGTTCCGCTGGATGATGTTGAGGATAAAGCGGATGGAGGAGCGGTGGCTCGGCGCCGTGCACTCGCTCAGCCTCAAACAAGACCTGCGCAACCGCAAACGAAAGAAGGTGCGCTCCTCCACTCCTACTTCCGTCATCTGACCTCCTTCCACCTTCTCCAAGCCTTTTTTTTTTGTTAGTCTTTTTCATGCGTGTTTTTCATGCTCAAATCACCTACTTGTTTAACTTCATCCTTGTCTTTTCCTTTTTTTTTCTCCTTTCCTAGTTTCTCTCTATTTTTCTAGTTTTCTTTCTTTTTCTCTTTCATTACATATTTTTCTTTCACACATTCTCGTCCCTGCCCTTCTCCTCTCCTCCCTTCTGTTTTTCTCTCTCCATCTCAAGGGACACACAATTCCCTAAACACCTTCGCTTCAGCATAAACAGTGGATCAGTGTCTTGTCCTAATTCTGGAGCAGTATTTGCTTTAGGAAGCTCAGGGTTGTTGCTTTAAGTTTGTTTTTTAAAGAGAAACATGGGAAAGTCATTGTGGCGTGTACCTGCCAGTTTTATATAATACACACGCTGCTAAATAATTCACACACGTGTCGTGCCGAGAGACAAACATTCACACACACACGCCATCCAGAACATTCTTTTCCCTCGAGAGTGCATGCGATGAGACTCTTCTCTTTCACCTGCAGCCAACCACTGTGGCATCTACCCAAATACACACACACACACACACACACACACACACACACACACACACACACACACACACACACACACACACAGTGAGATAGAACACTGCCTGATTTGTGTCATTTTGAATAATTGAGCACTAAATTAAGCTCTGTGTGTGTGTGTGTGTGTGTGTGTGTGTGTGTGTGTGTGTGTGTGTGTGTGTGTGTGTGTGTGTGTGTGTGTTCGTGCATGCATGCGTGCGTGGGTGTGTGTGCGTGTGTGTGTGTGTGTGTGTGAGAAAATCGTGATGACCACAGCGCTCCAGTCAACCGAATTCTCTGTGACTCCAAACCACAGATTTTCTCTATAGAACATTCCGGAAGTCGTCACACACCACAAAGTTATTTGCCACAATATGATTTTCCTCATTGAAAGGACACCTGATCTGAATCCGATATCCACAGCTCTTATCTGAAAATGATACACACTTGGTGCAGCATTGGTTCAGCCCTGATCAGATTCTCTCTCTCTCTCTCTCTCACACACACACACACACACACACACGCACACACACACACATATTTTCCAGCATGAACCGTTATGTAACAGAGTGCAATGATTCTACCTCTACTTTATTTGGATAGCTGGAAGATTTAGGAAACGGCAAACACTCAGAGACAGCAAGATGAAGGACGTTAGTGAGCAAAGGAGCTGAATAAGGCACAAAGCGCTGAATGACGGAAGGATGAAGAGAGAATAAATGTGTGTGTGTTTGTGTGTTTAGATCCTTGTGCACCTGGGTCTGCTGACGAAGGAGTCTGGCTTCAAGATAGCTGAGAATGCGTTCAGTGGGGGTCCACTGGGAGAGCTGGTGCAGTGGAGTGACCTCATCACCACTTTATACCTACTGGGCCACGACATCCGTATCTCAGCCTCCATCGCTGAGCTTAAAGAGTGAGCATGCACACACAGACACACACACACACAGCTCATAAACAACTGTATATGGAAATATGTAACACACACATACAGAAAATTACACACACCTATGAAACATTAATGAGACCTTATTAGCTCCATCTAATATATTTGGACACACACATGCACACACAGAGTAAAAGACATTTAGATGATCTCATAACCTCCACCTTTCTGTCTGAATGTCTGTCTTTACATAGGATCATGAGGAAGGTGATGGGAAACAAGTCCAGCTGTCCGACACAGGGAGACAAAGTGGTGGAGCTCATCTACATCGACATTGTGGGCCTGTCTCAATTTAAGAAAACACTCGGGCCCTCGTGGGTGCATTACCAGTGAGTAAAATTTGCTCTCCGCCATCTTTATTGCTGTCACTCCTTCACTGACGCTAGCAAGTCAAAATCAAAGGATGAGGTTCAGGGTTTAGTTTCTCCCAGGCATTGAAAAGGAGTCATGTTATGACTAGAGCTGCAACAACTAATTAGATTCCATGAAACTTCCATGTTCGTTATTAAAAAAAAGGTACAGGAACAATTTACATTCTCGTGTTGCTTTCATGATAATATTTATAATGCTCTTTTTTTTCTGCACTTTATATAAATGAGCTTATGCTGCTTTGGCTGAAAAGTCAGTACTTGAAATAATTAACTCTTGATGGGCTAAAATGAATGCTCTCAAATGTTTAGGAGAACGGTTTATTATTTCTAAACTATCTAATTTGTGTAGATATTTAGTCAGGTTATGATGTCAACTTCCTGCTTCACATCGAAGGTGCTGGGAGCTGATTTACAAAAAAGAGTCGATTGAACAGAGGAGTCAAATCCAAAAGAATCGACTCAAAAAGAGTTGATTATGTGTAAATAAGTTTCCTAAAGGTACCAGGATGCTCTACTATTTTTGGTAGAAAACAAGGGAATGGTAAATTAGATTCTATTTTTCAGTATAAGGACTAACGTATGAAGAAAAGCTGAAATGCAGACAGGAGTTTGTTTACGGTGACTGTGTGCGTAACTAGGCAACAGCATCCTCTTGTTGTGTGATGTTTTAGTATTTCCTGTACTTTCCCTCACAAGAGTTTATATTCTTTGTGTATATTATTAAGTAGGTGAATCGGGGACTAAGCGTACGAGTCAAAGCTTCGTAGTCGATTCACTGAAAATGATTCACCTGAAGACTGTGGAGGAACCTATACATTCGAACAGGCTGTAAATGTATTTGTTAACATTTTGACGTTATCAGGACTCATTTACAAAGAGTAAAAACTGAACTCGATGCGTTGTCTCAAGGATTATTTAATTATAGACCTTGGAATTGTTTGTTGCCCTCATTAAAGTCTCACATGTTAATGAACGCAACATGGCTTTCCACTTCCTGCTCGACTTCATTTACGTGTCACACATAATGTACCATGGCTTTAAAGTCACGATGGAGAACTAACATCGATCATCAAACAGCTTGTTTATAGCGTTTAGCTAAGTGTGGTTGTGGATAGTGTAGTCAAATTGAATTGACACTAAACCATGTTGTGTGTCCTAAAAAAAAAATTTTTTTATATCTCTGACTGAGGCTTGAATCTTTAAACCCAGTGGTTTAGGAAAGGCATAAACCATAAGCAATATACCCTGGGTATTAGTCTATATTAAACAGCGGTGAAGGTGAACGAGCATGTCATTGATTTATTCAGTCTCTCTCTCTCTCTCTCTCTCTCTCTCTCTCACTCTCTCTCTCTCTCTCTCTCTCTCCTACCGCTCAGAGAGAAATTCAGACTGAAATGATTCTGATCCTCAGACCCCTCATGGTCATTACTGTCCCACAATTTCTTCACCTTTCTCTCTCTCTAGGCACTCAAAGCTCAAAATCATATTTCATTTCAATCTCATTTTTGCCTGTTATGAGGCAATTTCAGTGTGGATTTCATCATCATCATCAAAGTTCCTGCATTCCATTCCTGCAAGTCCATGACTTTGCGTTTTTTTCTGTCATAGCCACAACCTACTTACTTATCATGATTCCTATCTGATGCTAGCCAGAGAAGTAGAGTTTTCTCGTTACTCTGGATCATATTTCCATCGAACCAGGAGAAACTTAGGACGCAGTCTAGATACGAGTGTTTTGACATGTGAGATTTGCTTTGTTCTAAGTTATAGATGAAGAATCTCTCACTTACTTTCACCTTATATAAGTGGATGATGAGTACAATGAATCAGCTTCTGTGCTGAATCCAGTCCAGCCCAAGCTCATCCAAAGGTACAAGAGAGTCGATCGAGTAGAAGAGTCTGGAGATTTGGAGATACATCACCAATTTATTGCTCCTGTATAAAATGTTAACTCAGAATGAACCACAGGACCTGAAATTAAACATCTTATTAATTAAACATGCTACCAACAACGGATTAAGTTGGGTTTTTTTTAAATGCAGACTGACTTTCATCAAGACTTTCATCATTGCTGGGATTAGATCTTGCAACCTTCACTATAGACAGCGAGAGCACAGTTGCATAAACCTACTAATAAGACAACATTATTCTGCAAGATAGCACCAGTTAAAGGTGCGGTCTATGTTGTTTGGGAAATGGTTCAGAAAACTGCGTTGGGGCGCCTAACAAAACAAAACTAACATGTAGCCAATGGGCAGAAAGGGGCGTGTCTTGTCAGTATGGGAAGAGAGAGTGTTCAGTGCGTGTGAGTGATGCAATCATATTGTTCTTAACTTCAGTTTTGATAAAGACACATTAGTTGCCTGGGTTACGTATGTATGTGTGGGCGTGTTTGTTTAGGTGATATCATATGTCAACATTGGCTTTCAAACAACGGAGACCCCACCTTTAAATAAGAAAAACAATAACCACACTGGTACTGTATAAAGATGTTTATTTTATTAGATGTACACAGGATTTAATGATTTTAATGCGATCACGGGAATTAACCCACAATCAAGCAAACAACACGATTTTTTTTTAAATGACCACCAACTGTATGAAAACAGCGATCGTAGCAAGCCAAGATCGGACAAGTTTGATTAAGGGAGAGTTCAGGGTAAAGGGATTTGGGTGAGTCACAATTCACAACGAGATGCAAAAGAAATAAGAAGCATAACTTCATATAAGGAAGTTGAATGAGGTTTAAAATAACGAACAGGGAGATAAACACAAACTAGAGAGATAACGGTCAGAACTCCGTACTCCGACACCACGACCACACGAAGGCTCTCTCGGGTTTAACTCGTAATAATACGTCTTATCAAAAGCTCCGAAGGAAGTCTAACGGTAGTTTTCGACAAAACACATGCTCCAAATAAATAAATAAACAAATAAATAAATAAATAAATGTTATAGCCATACATATTTGTCTAATATTAGAAAAGTTTCCAAAGCATTGTTTTTTTCTATTCTGAGATCTGAAGAGCCCACTTTTATGAGAACGCCTCATTAAAATGTATAAGAAGCCCGATTAGAATTTCAAATGGGTCTCGGTGCTGGCTGAAAGATGAGTTTCATGCTGCGTGTGTACTGTGTGTGTGACCTTGTTTGCAGGTGCATGCTGCGAGTGTTGGACTCGTTCGGGACGGAGCCGGAGTTTAACCACGCTCACTACGCTCAGTCTAAAGGCCACAAGACTCCGTGGGGCAAGTGGAACCTTAACCCTCAGCAGTTCAACACCATGTTCCGTAAGTGGGTGTGGGTGTGGGTGTGGGTGTGTGCGTGTTTGGAGCGGTTGCTTTGGATTGTCGTCTCAGGTGTTGTACAGGATGAAAAGCTCTTTTGTTGAGACGTGGTACATGACATTCTCAATAAGCCCTTTGGTTTTTTTTTTCTAGCCTGAAACAGAACACTCATGGCTTTCATTAAGAAATGTGTATGTGTGTGTGTATGTATGTGTGTGTGTGTGTGTGTGTGTGTGTGTGTGTGTGTGTGTGTGTGTGTGTGTGTGTGTGTGTTAGTTTTCTCTAATGAGGCTCATCTTACAGTGCATTTTGAAAAACAGGTCAGCGTTCGCTTCTGAATTTCTATTTTCTGCTTCCTTAGTCATTAAAGTAAAATTCAACCCAGTTGAAACTTGATTTATTTATTTTTTTGCTGTCAAAAAGTCAACAGAAAGTCAGTGGTTTATTTTTGCTTTTTTTTTTTTTTTTTTGCAAGAAATATATCCAGCTTCCTTTTTCAAATGATAGTGGCTTAGTACCAGAGATGGGGTTTTAATTCCCAGATTCAGATTTTCTATGTTTCCTCCAAGCATCAGGGTTTCCTCCAAGCCCCACGTACTCTGAGTTTCCTTCCCTCAGTTCAAAAATACGTTAATGATTAGCCTAATTGGTCTAAATTGACATACAGCTACTGTGAGTACGGTGACCCATACTCAGAATTCTCCGGTGCCTTGCTCAAGGGCACCTCAGTCCCGCGACTCGAACCCCCAACCTTAGGGTTAGGAGTCAAACTCTCTAACCATTAGGCCACGACTTATGTGTCCTGGGGTTAGTATATGTGGGTGAATGTGCCCTGTGATGGCTTGGCACTATGTCTTATGCCCCAAGTCCCCTTGGATAGAAACCAGGTTCCCCTTGACCCCGCTTTGAATAGGTGATACAGAAGATGGATGGACGGCTCCGGTACATTCATTCCCCTTCTTTATTTAGAACTCAAACGAACACCAGGCAGAACCCGACTTTGCTCTTAAAACGATCTCAGTTCTTTACGGCATGCATCCCACAAGGTCTTGAAAACCTTCCTTTTGAAATTCTGGTCCATATTAATATGACTGCAGATTTTCTAGGTGCTCATTCATGCTTCTCTTCTACCACGTCCCGAAGGTGCTTTACCAGATCCCGATCCGGTGACTAGGGAGGCCATTAAAATGCACTGAACTCATTGTTGTGGTGAAACTAGTTTTTGGACGACACCTTTTTGTGTGCTTTGTACAGTGGTGTATTCTCATGCTGGGTGTTCTGTGCTGCAACAATGCTGCTTGGCTTGTGGTAAACTATTCCACGAAACCACCGGCAGTATGAACTGCTGACACAAGGCAGGTCTGGCCCGTGGATTCATGCTGTTGAGGACAAATTCTGACCCTACCATCTGCATGTCGCAGCAGAGTTTCAAGATCAGACCCCAGGCAACATTTTTCCGGTCTTCAGCTGTCGGGTTCTTCGGCCTGTTCTTGTCTCATTGGCTAAGGATCCAGGGTGACAGCTGTATGGTGCATCGAGTCTAATCTCCGTAAGACTTGGATCATAAGACTGCTGTGAAATCCTGCAAAATCCTCCGGTTCTTTTTGTTACACTTCAGCACTGTCGAATTCTTGATTCTGATTGGTCAGAAAGTCAACTATAGTACACCATTCAGTTGCACCGTTCTCCCACTGTCACGCTTTTTCCCCTAAATAACTCAGACATTTTTGAATCTCACCTTCAACCAATAAGTCTGTTGTGTGTTGATCTAAAGTGGAACCTAGTACGTAAGATATGGATCATTTCCACTGACAACACAAATGTGTTAGGAGATGGTGAAGGTATAAATAAGCAGTGGGGCAGCGGAGGCTCAAGTGGATAACCTGATATTAACAGACTGCTAGTGTCCTCCCTTAATGTGTTTTCTTGATGTATCTGCTTTTCCATTTATTTTGATTTGTTGTGATTGAAGTTGGCAGTCAGGAAAGTAAAGACTGCTAGGACAAGGCCATTTGCTTGGCTCATTGAAATTAACACTGCATTTAGATTTGTGCTGCTGATTGTGATTACACTTGACAGGTTGTGTGTGTGTGTGTGTGTGTGTGTGTGTGTGTGTGTGTGTGTGTGTGTGTGTGTATACATGGGATGGGGCGTGTTGCATTTATATTGCCATTTCTGATTTCCAGAAATTTACACAAATTGCATTATCAGCCGGCTGGCTTCTGAATCTCATCCCACGCTTTGATTGGATCTGATGGCAGCAGCAACACAGTCCAGATGCTCTTTTGGTCCAAACTCACACACACACACACACACACACACACACACACACACACACACACACACACACACACACACAGTCCATACCTAATATTGTAGACTTCTGAGGATTTACAGTGTTTCTGCCATATGCATCTGTCTCTTTAGTTTGTGTGTGTGTAGATGTATGTGTAGATGTGTGTGTATGTGTGAGTTTAGATGTGTGTGTGTTTGCAGAGGAGTGTGAGTGTGTCTGTGTGTGTGTGTGTATACAGTATGTGAGTTTAGATGTGTGTGTTTGCAGAGGAGTGTGTGTGTGTATACAGTATGTGAGTTTAGATGTGTGTGTTTGCAGAGGAGTGTGTGTGTGTGTGTGTCTGTGTGTGTGTGTGTATACAGTATGTGAGTTTAGATGTGTGTGTTTGCAGAGGAGTGTGTGTGTGTGTGTGTCTGTGTGTGTGTGTGTGTATACAGTATGTGAGTTTAGATGTGTGTGTTTGCAGAGGAGTGTGTGTGTGTGTGTGTCTGTGTGTGTGTCTGTGTGTGTGTGTGTGTGTGTGTGTGTGTGTGTATACAGTATGTGAGTTTAGATGTGTGTGTTTGCAGAGGTGTGTGAGTGTAGGTGTGTGTGTGTAAATGTGTGTGTATGTGTGAGGTTAGATGTGTGTGTTTGCAGAGGAGTGTGTGTGTGTGTATGTGTAACACAACTTATTGTCTCTTTATTAACAATATACTTTTTTGTCAAATAACGTGAATATATGCGAATGTAAAACGAGTCACGGTTTTGAAGCACTTAAGCTCACTACACGTAGTGTGATGTAATGAGCCCAGGTTTGTGGGGTCCTTGTTGTTGTTGTTGTTTTTTTACCTAATCTGAAGTGTTAAACACAAAAGACATAATAAAACACATGAAACCGTTGAATTGCTCAAATGGGATGTTCGTTACTAATCAGTGAACATGGGTGAAGTTTCACACAGATGGCACCGAGGTGAAACTCTGCCAGCTCACTGTTACCCAGACGACCTTTTGGTCCGTTGTTCCCATAGTAACCGTCTCTTGCTTGGCAACGTTGACCGTTGATCATGTCCCACATACACAAGCCTAATATGAGCACTCTTCATATTCCTTTTTTATGCCTTATGTTCTTTTCTTTTCTTGGTGTAAAATAAATTTTAAAATGCCACGTATGGTTTTCACCACCCGTCACTATCCCTAACCCGTTTTCTCCTCCTCACTGATTACATTCATTTGTATCTTAGATATCTTTTCTTTGTTTCTTGCAGCACACACTCCTGATAACAGTTTCCTGGGCTTCGTGGTGGAGCAGCACCTGAACGCCAGCGACATCAGACACATCGACGACGTCAAGCGGCAGAACCAGTCGCTCGTCTACGGGAAAGTTGATAACTTCTGGAAGGTATGTTCCTTTTATTTATTTATGTAATGATTTGTTCTGTAATGATCATGCTGGCTTTGGCTTATCAAAAATGACACTATCTGTTATATCTATGCTAGCAGAAGTCCTTAAACCCTTATTTTAGTCCATTTAGCTCTGGTGTTAAACACCGGACACTTCCTGTAAGAGTACAAATTGGTTCTTCGGCTTGGCGACACGATCGACGTTAGAAGATTCGCTAGATTTATCATAGATCGTCGTCCATATTTGTGAGAAATCTAACATAGAAATATAAGAGAAAAATGGCTATGTATCCAGGCAACAGGTTTTCCAGGTTAGTGATCCACAAGAACAATTGCTAAGAAATCTATACATGTTATAAGAGTATATCAAGTGTTTTAGAGTTTCTTCCGAACCGCAGTAAAACCGTCGTCTGTCTCAGACACTTTAACTCAGCCCCATGGAAAGTGTTCTCTTAAACTTAGCGGTTCCATCACATTGTTTCCAAACGGCGTCCCGGTTTCTCTTTCACACATTTCTCCATTGTGAGCTCATGCCTGGTGTTGCCATTATGACTCGCAGCTCTCTCTGTGTAAGAGCGTGTGGGTCGGTGGCCACTTGGAGATATTTACTTAGAGAAAACGGATACAGTGGAAAACGTCCTGTGTACGATCCAAACGCTTCAGTGTGCACGAAAAACAAACTGCTGGTGTTTATTATTCGAGAACGGATCTGACAAAGGTGAAAGATTTGTTTTAGAAAGCTTTGTTTTGAAGATCTGGTGTGATTTATACGACTAAAACAAACAATTGACTACTGATTAATCTGATTTGACGTCAAATGACGCATTTCCCATAAGCCCAAATCCATAACTATTGGCACCCTTGGTTTACGAGTCCTGCTTTGCGATCACTTTCCAGCCTTCTCATAGGGACAGCTCTATTATTATTATTATTATTATTATTATTATTATGGGGGTGCCAATAATTTTGAATCCGGCAAAGTATAATGCCCTATGAAGCTTATCATTTACATGATATTGTGAATAGAGAACACTTCAGTTTTAATAGAGAGGGAAAAACAGAGTACTACATTGTCATTAATGTTAATGTTTAACGCTCATAACTAGTTGACTAGCATCGGCGTGGATCCTTACATCGCTCTACTCAGCACCGTTTAGCCTAATCGGTATAGTTGTCTTGTTTAGGTTGCAGTCATGGCGATGAGTATTTTCACTTAAGAGATTCCAGTATGTTATGAGGCATTATAACCACTATTTATTACAATCTAGATGCGGTTACAAGTGTATGTAGTTACGGTTAGATAAATAAATTATAGTATCTGAAAGGTTATAAGTGACATACTGTTTTAAAAATAACCCTTTTAAAATGTCATGATGGACACTAACACACACACACACACACACGTGTGTTCACACTGAGCTGCGTTAACTGCATTTTAAATATGACAATGAAAGGCAACATTCATTGTCTTTATAGGAAGTGGAGTGGTGGGAGCTGAGGAGCTGTGTGTGTGTGTGTGAGTGTGTGAGAAACTCTTACAGTTTGCTACAGACACCAATATACGTGTGTGTGTGTGTTACTCTGGCCTTATTTGCATTTCAAAAGACTGCAGACATATCCTCTCATCTCTGTCCAGATAACCTACTGTAGTATGCGAACACACACACACACACACACTCTTTATGCAGCTCATGCCGTCTCTCTGCTGTTTTATGACTCTATAAAACTGCTTTATTCTCTTTAATTAAAACGCTCTCCTGAGACTAAGATCTATTGCTTCTGTGTACCTCACATCTCTTTTACATACTGACACACCCACACACACACACACACACACACACACACACACACATGGGGTCTTTGCTTACAGTAAGTTTCCATTTGATGTCAGGACCTGAATTTCCAGCTCAGCTTTGCTGGGTTTGAACTGCATTTTTAAGTATCAGTCCCTGTGTACACACACGCACACACACACATGCACACACTGCATGCTGAAACCACATTCTGTGTTATTTTTTTTTGTAATTCTTACTGGGTGTTTGCTAGATGACTATAAATAATGCAGTGTGAATTTGTGTACACAGGTTCAACCATTATTGTGTGTGTGTGTGTGTGTGTGTGTGTGTGTGTGTGTGTGTGTGTGTGTGTGTGTGTGTGTGTGTGTGTGTGTGTGTGTGTGTGTGTGCGTGTCCTCAGTAGCTCAGTGGTTTCCTTAGACAGTATGACTCACATCCGCAATTGTTTTCTTTCATCATCTCAATGTGAAGATAATTCTCAATAAAGCAGCGTTTCCATAGATAACATCGACCCACATGTAGATATCGACATCATGCACAGTTCCAGAAGACACTTTGTGAGAAATTCATAACCTTGTACTTCAGTCGTACTTTTCTTGTGTAATAATCAAGCTCAGACAAGCTCATAATTCTGTGGGACTCTTGTCTCCTTCATCTACACAAAGGAACCCAGGAACTAAAGAATGATGATACTGTATACACAGAAACGTCAGGTTTTCAGGCCATCACCTAACATGGTTGATCGGGATGTACTAAGGAACCTAATTCCGAATCTGGATTTCAGTAAAATGATATTTAAATGGCAGTGTTTAAAAAAAAAAAAAAAAAAAAAGGATGAAGGAGGGGTATATGACGAGTATAGGAAGGATGAAGGAGGGGTATATGACGAGTATAGGAAGGATGAAGGAGGGGTATATGACGAGTATAGGAAGGATGAAGGAGGGGTATATGACGAGTATAGGAAGGATGAAGGAGGGGTATATGACGAGTATAGGAAGGATGAAGGAGGGAAATGTAGGGTTATATGAGGAGTGTGGGAGAGATGAAGGATGGATAAAGGAGGGACGAGGGATGTAGAAGACTTAATATACTCTGTCTCTGCTGTCAGTCAGAGTGATACCTAATAATGAGCTCAGGTATGTGGAAGAGGGTAGATAGCACTTTAGGACTGAAACCCCTGTTTAATTCATTTTAAAAGCTTACGTCACGCTCTTGTGCAATTATTTTGTGTGTGTGTGTGTGTGTGTGTGTGTG